>NC_053028.1:489026220-489120535 GCF_003073215.2 Triticum urartu | reverse complement strand
TCAATCAAAAATTATAGATACGTTGGAGACATATCAAGAACGCATATGACCTCTCCAAATTCCTCGCAACTATACTTTGTTCACAGGTACTCATGTCAGCTGCTGAATCACTAGATTCTCATCAACTTAACTCATTTGCAGCATTCCTCGAAGAAAAGTTGCATACTTCTTCAGAGAATTCAATTGTTCAAATTCCTCAACTGAAGAAAATGGCTGACGGTAAAAAGCCACGGAAAGGAGGAAAGAGGGCTCAGGTCAACACAACATTTGAAATCCCTGATGACATATACAAGGATTACTACACTCCTGATGAGTCCAAGTTTGGAAAAGAGGACAAAAATCAGTGCAAGGTGCGCATACAGAGGATAGAAAGGAGATGGGCAAGAGAGTGGAGGGCTATCCTGATGAATGGGCCAAGCGCGGTGAGGACTATCCTAATGAATGGGCCAAGCGCCAAGCCAAGTTGGCTAAGAAAGCCAGAGAAGCAGTGAGGAAATTCAATGAAGACTCTGCTGCTCCTGCTGCTGCCTCTGCTGAGGCCTCTGCTGTCAAGCCGAAGAAGGCTATGTCAAAGAAGCCTGCACGCAAGCCAAGTGCTTCACCAACAGTGCCCTCAAGGCCAAGTTCCTCAGCAATGCTCTCACGGCCAGAATCCTCAAAGCCCTCACAGCCAATTCCTCATGCTGCTCCTGCTCCTCAAAAGTCCTTAGCTCCTCTGCCAAAGTCTTCGGCCGCTCCGACAAAGTCCTCTGCACCTGTGCATCTCGCCACGTGCCAAAGGACCACATGTGTCTCAATTGCCTCAGGAGCTTCAGCTAGTTCCTCAGCTGCACCAAATTCCTCAATGGGACCTTCTCTACCAAATTCCTCAACGGGACCTTTTGGATCCCAAGTTGATCCTCGAATACATTGATGTTTGGCACAAGGACCCCAACACTCCCATGCCTGATTTCAAGCTGACTCCTGGCCAAAGTCACATGCTGACCCACTTCATTCAAGAAGAAAAATGGAAATTTGAGAAGGCCAGGCAGATCAAGAAAGCGCAGTACAACAAGGAGCGCTATCTGAAGAAAAACGTTGTCTCTATGACAACTAAAGAACTTGTCGTTGTTCAAACTGAGATCAAGAAACTCAGTGATGAATTTGACGCATACCGCGCTGATTGGCTTGGAGCCAAGGTTCGTTTTGTAAGACTTGCCGATAACTTCACTTCCAATGTTGCTGCCCCAACACAATAGGAAATTCCTCAGGCTGAAGCATCTGCTCAGCCGACTGAAGAACATGCCAGCACCGCTGATGAAAATCAGGCTGCTGAAGAAAATGTGAGTTCCAGGGTTGATGACTACATTCCAGCCGCTGAAGAAATTACCAGGGCATCCACTAGTGGTGCGCCTGAAGAAACTGAAGAAATCAGGGCAACTGCATCAGTTGTGCCTGAAGAAAATCAACCAAATTCCTCTGCTCCTCCTGCGCCAACACCAACTCCGATCCTTCCATCTGCATCAGATGTGAAGAAGGCCAAGGCTGCAGAGCGTGCAGCAGTGAAGAAAAGGAAAGCATCAGCTACTTCAGATTCTTCAGCTCTGAAGAAGATGAAGCCTTTGACCAGCTCGTTTGAAAATCCCATTGATGCTGTTCCTCTCTCTACCATGCCATCAAAGGACCTTGTTCCTTTCGATGAAGAATACGAGATCCCAAGCGGATCTGATGAAGAAAATCATTCTGCTACTTCGTCAGAGCAGTTGGATGAAGAAATTGAAGTGGATGAGATCCCTTCAACACCTGTTATCTCCTCGCCTGTGCCTCAGTTCACAGCTGAAGAGGCTGGCGTTGAAGAAATGGAAGATGGAGATGTGGACGTTGGCTGCTCCACACCAGTGATGAGTGATGAATTCTGGGAAAGTCAGCATCCAAACTCTCCAATGTTCACACCTTTGCAGCAAATACCTCAGTCCCCTGCACAAACTGTTCAAATGGGCTCTGAAGAAACTCACCCCACTTCATCTGTATGTGAGAAAATTCCAGCCACTAGTGCTGAAGAAACTGCTGCTGCTGAACATCCGAAGACACAGACTGCCACTGAAGAGGACTCTGGCAAATGTTGCACTGTCTCCATTTGAGCTGAAGCCTTATGCACCTTGGATTATGAGATTCCTCAGAACAAGGTATTCACTCAACTACAAAGCTGATTTTCAGAATCACCTCAGCTACTTGCCCCCAATTGAAGTCCTCAAGCGGACCTATTCCTTAGTTGATGAAAAGGGCAAGGCACCAGCTGTTATAGATGAAGGCATTCGTCCATTGGATGGACAGTTTCGCAAAGCTGCCTCTTATTCCACCAATGATGACTCTGCCACACATGACTCTGCCAATGCACCCAAGTCCCCTCCTCAAGCCACTGCTCCTCGTGTGATAACTGATCGTGAGCTTCTTCTTTGTCTTCACCAGAAGGTGGATCGAAATCATAACTGGGTTGAGCGTCAGTTTGGTTCATTTCTTCACAACATGACTGCCACACACAATGCAACGAAGAAAATGGGTCTCAATGAAGATTTTGACTGGTCTGCACCTCCACCGAAGAAATTCAAGAAGGTCAAGGTTCCTTCCTTGGTGGCCAGCTCATATTCTTCATCGCGCGACACTGATGAGAATGAAGACTTGGACGACTCTGCGGCAGGCCCTACTACGACAAACGACCCCAACAACGCTGGAGCTCCTTCATCAACTTGATGTTCTTCAAGGGCGTTAGTCCTCATATTCGATCCTTTTGGTCATTTGATGATAAAGGGGGACAATTTTGAGTTAGTCTTCAAGCGGGTCTTTCTATATGGGCATTTTTTTGTTAAGTTGCAACTCTCGTTCTTCAGAGACTTTATTGGATCGAGTTGTAAACTTAAACCCGATGGTGCTCTGATACTTTTGATATGTTTTTCTGCATGCTTATTCCTCATATATGCTAATGCACGCATGCTGAATTACATCAGTCACCATATTTCATCATGCATTTCAATTTTTTCACTGTTATATGTCAAATGCGTGTATGAATTACAAGATATAGGGGGAGATCTCCATGATTCAACTCTTCAAGTGTGCATTGCTTCAAAAGCAAATTCCTCACTATGCACATCTTCAGGGGGAGTTCTTCTATATCTTGCAATCAAATTCCTCAATATCAGTATTTACACTTCATATGTTTATCCCCGTTGAAAACTTAACCTATATTGTCATCAATTACCAAAATGGGGGAGATTGTAAGTGCGTCTAGTGCCCCTTAGTGATTTTGGTGTATTGAAGACTTATAGGTTAAGGGACTGTTGCGTTTGTGAGTGTACACAGGTCTATAAGTCTATGAGGAGTTTGATATTTACAGAGAAAGTCGACCCCTAAAAATGAAGTTCTTCAAGTGAAGACTTTGTATTTCTGAAGACTTTGCGAAGACTTTGAAAGTGAAGAAATTGGTGTAATCCTGAAGACTTGGTATTCATTCGAGGAACATGAAGCGTGATGACTTTTGTTTTCGTAGTTTCATTTTCTCTTTCTTGAGTCATAGGAAACACCGTACTGTTAAAGGGGGTCGAGGAAATACTAAGGAAAAATTTCCAAGTGATGCTCAACTCAAATCCTACACCTACCAATCCCTTCGAGTGGAGCCATTGGAAATCTCATACAGTTCAGTCATATTCTTCAGTGACAGAGACAAAGTTCTTCTGTTCTCTGAGGAATTTGTTCTGACTGAGGAGTTAGGAATTCGCCAGTGCGGATTACCTACACAGTGAGGAACATGATATCCCTGAGGATTTTGCTACTCAAAATTTTGACCGTTGCTGTGCTATATGCCAGCTGTCCCAAAAATATCTACCCACCTAACGGTCATATCATTGAAGGGCATTTATGTCTTATCATGTCGGGCTGCTCCCTAGGCTATAAATAGCCACCCCTACAACCACTAGCTGGTTGGCTGCTTCGAGAGAAACTGACACTTGTCATTTGAGAGCATCCCATCCTCCGAGGACTTTGAGTGAAAGTCATCAAGTGAGGAAAACCCAAACCCAAACACCTACAAACCCCCAAGTGATTGAGCATCACTGAAGAGATTGATCATGCGTGGATCCGACGCTTGTTACCTTTGAAGACTGTGCATCTCCCAGACGGTTAGGCGTCATGGTCTAGAGCATCCAAGAGGAAATTGTAGATCGCCGAGTGACCAAGTCTGTGAAGGTTTGGAAGTCACCTGAAGACTTACCATGAGTAATTGGGCGAGGTCTGTGTGACCTTAGCTCAAGGGGAATACGGTGAGGACTGAGTGTCCTGAGCTGCGTGTTCAGGACTGGGTGTCCGGGACTGTGTGTCCTCAGGTTTAAATACCTAGCCGCCCTAACCAGACGTACAACTGTCATAGTAGTTGGAACTGGTCTACCAAATCATTGTCTTCACCAAGCTACCTGGTTCCATTTCCTCAACCCTTTTATTTCCTCATTTCTATGTTGTGTGCTTGTTCATATCTGTTTGAAGACTTTGACTTAAGACTTTCACAATTTCCTCAGTCCAAATTCTTCAGTCTATTTGTCTTCATTCTGTGTTATCCTGTGTTTACGCTTTCCGTACTCTGTGCTTGTTTTCATTTCATCATGAAGATCATGCTCATGCACTGTTATGTTTACTTCTGAGTACTTATTCCTCTACAAGTAGTTATTCGCTCAGGAATTTCCTCACTCTGAAATTCCTCTGTGAAAAATTCATAAAAATCGCCTATTTACCCCCTCTAGTCGATATAACGCACTTTCAGAGACGTATCAGGGTCCACTAGTGGCATCTCTCTCGAGCATACATGTGTGGTGTGGTGAAAAAATTACAGTTGGGCAGCGATTAAATTAAAATATTTATATTACGAATGTAATCATTCATGGTATAATCTCATGTAAGCATTATGTCTGTGGTAACTAGACCGTTATCCAAATGCATCTACTACTAATGCTCCACTCAAAGACCGCTATCCAGCATGAATTCTGAAGTATTAAGTTTACAAGAAACGAAGCATTGCAATAAGCACGATGTCATAATGTAGACAGTCAAACATCAACCAATAAGATGAGACACCGTTGTTTTTATCCTTAATGCCAACAATACAATACCTTCTGTGTCTCTTTCTATCACCGGTATACAGAAAACGCAAGATTAGAGCTCACTACAAAGCACAATTCATCATATTCTAAGAAACACATCCACGAGTTACATCGAATTGATTCCGATCATGTGAGGTAGCTCACGGGACCTTGGTACTAAAGATCAAAGAGAGAGGGCGAGAGAGAGAGAGAGAGTTATCTAGCTACTGCTGTGGACCATAAGATTCTAAGGGAACTACTATATACATGTTTATGGAGGCAGCAAGGATGATGAATAAGCCTCTGGCAATGGTTTGTCCCTATGGTAGAGTACTAAAACATGCATCCCTATTGTATCTCATCAGGACATAAACTTGCGGCACAATTTTTTTTTTTGGAGAAAATGGTACCGATGGTTTCTTGATTTAAGCAATTTATAAGCGGAAGAATGGGCGTAAGGCCGTGCTCGTGGGTTCCATGTGGCCAAGGGGCACTCCCTGCCTGGGCACACCACTAGACCACGTGGAGGCCCTATCAGTCCCATGCCTCCCTCCGGTGCTTTCTGGGACCTTCGTTGCCCAAAAAATTGTATTAAATCCTTAGGGTTTTTTGACCTTGGTAGATGTTGGTTTTCTAAAAATTCAAAGGCATCCAGAAAACAACAACTCACACTGAGCACTAGATTAATAGGTTAGTCTAAAAATTATATAAAATTCTATAAAGAGCATGAAATAATCAAAGATTATAGATATGTTTGAGACGTATCAGGTTGACACTGCCGAAAAGGGTAGCTGGGCGTCAATGCCGAGCTCCTAGGTAGCGACGGCTGCCACCTCCTATCTATGGGCCGCGGTGCCGGAGCGGGTGGTTGGCCCAACAGGGGGAGGTGGTGCGCGTAGCCGCGTACACGCAATAGGTCCACGATACGCACACGCATGACCGAGGACCGCGTCGTCCCCACGGTGCCCTCTGTCGAACAAGCAACTGGGCGACTATGCAGTGGTGATATTGGAGACTGATGTCTGCTAGACTACGCCGGTATTTTCCTAAAGAGGAAGGGATGATGCAGCACAGCGACAATAGGTATTTCCCTCAGTGATGAGACCAAGGTTATCGAACTAGTAGGAGAACCAAGCAACACTATGTAAACAACACCTGCACACAAATAACAAATACTCGCAACCCGACATGTTAAAGGGGTTGTCAATCCCTTTCGGGTAGCGGCGCCAAAAATTGGCAAACGGACGTGATAAAAATATGATAGATGGGATAAATAGATCTCGAATAGAATAAATTGTAGGAAGGTATTTTTTTGTATTTTTGGTTTAATAGATCTGAAAATAAAAGCAAAGGAAAATATATCACAAAGGCAAATATATTAAGGAAGAGACTCGGGGGTTGTAGTTTTCACTAGTGGCTTCTCTCGAGAAAAATAGAAAATGGTGGGTAAACAAATTACTGTTGGGCAATTCATAGAACTTCAAGTAATCATGACGATATCCAAGCAATGATCATTATATAGGCATCACATCCAATATTAGTAGACCGACTCCTGCCTGCGTCTACTACTATTACTCCACACATCGACCGCTATCCAGTATGCATCTAATGTATTAAGTCCATGGAGAAATGGGGTAATGCAATAAGAACGATGACATGATGTAGACAAGACCTATTTATGTAGAAATAGACCCCATCTTGTTATCCTTAATGGCAATGATACATACGTGTCAGTCCCCCTTCTGTCACTAGGATCAAGCACCGTAAGATCGAACCCATCACAAAGCACCTCTTCCAATTGCAAGATAAATAGATCAAGTTGGCCAAACAAAACCCAAATATCAGAGAAGAAATACGAGGCTATAAGCAATCATGCATATAAGAGATCAAAGAAGACTCAAATAACTTTCATGGATAAAAAGAGATAGATCTGATCATAAACTCAAAGTTCATTGGATCCCAACAAACACACCGCGAAAGAATTACATCATATGGATCTCTAAGAGACCATTGTATTGAGAATCAAACGAGAGAGAGGAAGCCATCTAGCTACTAACTACGGAGCCTAAGGTCTAAAGGTTCAAAAAAACAGACCTGAAGTTCTACAAAAGACTACTCACGCATCATCAGAGAGGCACCAATGGACATGATGAACCCCTCCGTGATGGTGTCTAGATTGGTCTAGTGTTTCTGGAACTTGCGGCGGCTGGAATTGATTTTCATTGACTCCCCTAGGGTTTCTTGAATATTGGGGTATTTATAGAGTAAAGAGGCGGCCGGGGGGGACCCGAGGTGGGTACAACCCACCAGGGTTCGCCTGGGCCTCCAGGCGCGCCCTGGTGGGTTGTGCTCCGCTCGAACCACCCCCAGGAGCTTCTCCGGCCCATTGGATGTCTATTGGTCCAAAAAAATCCACAAAAAAGTTTTGGTGCACTTGGACTCCATTTGATATTGATTTCCTGCGATGTAAAAAACATGCAAAACACAGCAACTGGCACTTGGCACTATGTCAATAGGTTAGTACCAAAAAATGATATAAAAGGACTATAAAACATCCAAGAATGATAATATAACAGCATGGAACAATCAAAAATTAAAGTACGTTGGAGACATATCAGCATCCCCAAGCTTAATTCCTGCTCGTCCTCGAGTAGGTAAATGATAAAAACAGAATTTTTTATGTGGAATGCTGCCTAACATGTCATCTCATTTTCTTCATAGCATGGACATTTGGACTTTTATATGATTCAAAGCAATAGTCTAGTTTTGACATGAGACTTAAATACTCAAGCATATCAACAAGCAACCATGTCTTTCAAAATATCAATGCTAAAATAAGTTATCCCTAACTCATCAAGCTCAATCATTGATCCATTCATGAAACACACTCGCATATTAGCTATACCCAATGCTCAAGTATGATCATAGTGCCCCCTAGTTTGTGCTTTATAAGAGAAGATGGAGTCTCAAATAAAAAATAAAAAATGCAGAAAGTAAAAGAAAGGTCCTTTGCGGAGGTAAGTAGGGATTTGTAGAGGTGCCGGAGCTCAAAGCAACGAAAACGACTTAGAGCTCCCACCAACGTAAACGACTTAGAGTTCCCCACACTTTCCATGCTAGATATATCATAGGAGGTTCCCAAACAGAAATTAAAGGTTATTACTTTTTCCATCATAATTTCACTTTTCATGGCTAGCCGTATCCACAGGTGCCTTCCATACCAACACTTTCCAAGGAATTTATTATTTGAAAACATATAGTAAATTCATTTTTCATTCCGGGACTGGCCATCCCTAATACCTTTACCTTACTCTCATGCAATGCCAAGTGAATAAACACTCATCATGAGAATAACACATCTAGCATGGAAAATATCGGCCACCCCTCAACGCCTTGCGAGCGATACGAGCACACAAAAGAGAAATTTGCTTTGAAAATTAGAGATGACACATACAAATTTGCTTAGAACGGCAAAAGAATACCGCATATAGGTCGGTATAGTGGACTCATATGGAAAAATTGGTTTAAAGGATTTTGGATGCACAAGTAGTGATCATACTTAGTGCAAAATGAAGGCTAGCAAAAGATTGAGAAGCGACCAACCAAGAAACGAATAATCTCATAAGCGAGTATTAAGCATAATTAACGCCGAATAATGCACCACAAGTAGAATGTAATTTCATTGCACAACTATTGACTTTCGTTCTTGCATAGGGAATCACAAACCTTAACACCAATATTTTTACTAAAGCATAATTACTCATCAACATGACTCACATATCACATCATCATATCTCAAAACTATTATAAGGAATCAAGTTTATTTTGTCTAATGATCTTCATGAAGTTTTTATTATATCCTTCTTGGATATCTATCACTTTGGAACTAATTTTCATGTGTTGCGTTTAATAAGCTCAAACAAATATAAGTGAAGATCATGAGCATAATATTTTTTCTCTCAAATTAATTTAAGTGAAGCAAGAGAGAATTTCTTAAAATTTTACCAACTCTCAAATAAATCTAAGTGAAGCATGAGAGCATTTTATTCAAAAATACTAAAGCACACCATGCTCAAAAAGATATAAGTGAAGCACTAGAGCAATTCCATAGCTCATAAAGATTTAAGTGAAGCATAGAGAGAAATTCTAACAAGTCATGGCATAATATTGGCTCTCTCAAATAGGTGTGTCCAGCAAGGATTCAAGACTTGAAACACAAAACAAAACAAGCAAAGCCATATCATGCAAGACGCTTCAAACAAAACTCATAGTATGTGACGAATAAAAATATAGCTTCGGGCAAAATACCGATGGTCATTAGAAGAAAGAGGGGATGCCACTCGGGGCATCCCCAAGCTTAGTTGCTTGCTTATATTTGGATAATATCAGGGGATGCCGTGGGCATACCCAAGCTTAGGCTCTTCTTACTCCTTATTCCTTCATCCATCATAAGATAACCCAAAACTTGAAAACATCAATCACAGAAAACTCAACAAAACCTTCATGAGATCCGGTATAAGAAAAAAAATCACTACTATAAGCGTTGTTGCAAACCAATTCATATTTTATTCTTGCATTATATCTATTGTATTCCAACTTTTGTATGGCAAAAACTCTTCAAATAAAACCATAGAATCATGAAAACAAGCACACAATGCAAAGAAAACAGAATCTGTCAAAAACAGTACAATCTTTAGAAATCTGGTTATTTTGAATACTTTTGTAACTCAAACAATTCTAACAAATTAGGACGACCTGAGTAATTTGTATATTAATCTTCTGCAAAAATAATTGGTATTTTATCTCGCTCCTATAAAAAATGAAAATTATTTCCGTGAGCTCAGAAGTTTCTGTTTTTCAGCAAGATCAAGTCAACTATCACCCAAGAAGATCCTAAAGGTTTACGTGGCACAAACACTAACTAAAACACAAAAAAAACAATCATAACAGTAGCATAATTTTGCTAACACTCAAGAATAGGAAGCAAACGGCAAAAATAAATTTTATTCATTGGGTTGCCTCCCAACAAGCGCTATTGTTTCACGCCCCTAGCTAGGCATAAAGCAAGGAACTAAGTTTTGTCATCCTTACTTTTAGTTTCCTTAGAGGGGGTTTTGTCATGAGGTTTTGTAAAAACAACATAAAACATATTATCCATAGAAACCTTAGCACTATTAAGTTGCTTATCATCATAACCCCATTGATTTCCGGCAACAATCCAAGAGTAATGTTGATTAACATTATTGAAAACTTGTTGGATTACATCTAGAATGGGGACTTCATTTTTAAGATTCTCATCAAAGATTTTATTATCCCCAAGCAAATGTCTTAACTCATAATCACTATTGTAAAAAATTCATCAATCACAGGCTTTTCACGATTCATACCATAAAAATCAAAGATTTCCCTAGCTTCCCGTATTATGTAGTCAAATTCATTCATAAGAACGAGAGTGGCTAACTTTTTAGCCTTAGGATTCTTTATTTCGGGAAGCTCAAAAAACAATCTTTATAAAGTAGGGTGAGTACGGATAAATTTACTTTCAACTTTCAGAACTAGCGCTGAAATAGTATCCGCATAAGATCTAGTATTTCTAAGTATAGGAGCATCAACAAGACTTAGATTCCAACACAATTGAAAAATTCTTGGATACATTGTTTTCCCAAAACATTCCCTTGCCCAAAGATAAAAGTTTTAGCATCCATATTTCCCGTACATCCAATCTTAGGAGTTCGGCCATCATCTGTTGCTGCCATTCCGAAATCACTCATGATTGTAAGCAAAGGATATATCTGACGAGAAAACGGCGAACGAAAAATAGGGCGGATAAAACAGCAAATTTTTGTGAAGTGGGGGAGAGGAAAACGAGAGGCAAATGGAAAATAATGTAAATTGCGAGGGTATGAGATTTGTGATTTTCCTCACAATTTACATTATTTGCCATTTGCCTCTAGTTTTCCTCTCCCCCACTTCACAAAATTTTGCCGTTTTATTCGCCCTTTTCTTATTGGATCTATCAATTGTTTGCAATCATGAGTGACTTTGGTATGGCAGAAACAGATGATGTCCTAACTCCTAAAATTGGACGATCAGGCAATCTGGATGCTAAAACTTTTGTTTTGGGGCAAGGGAATGTTATAGGAAAAGAACGTATCCAAGAATTTTTCAATTGCGTTGGAAGTTTAAGTCTTGATGATGTTCCTATACTTAAGAGGACTAAATCTTATGCATAAGCTATTTCGGCACTAGTTCTGAAATTTGAAAATAATTTTATCCGTACTCATCCTACCTTGCAAAGATTGTTTTTTGAGTTTCCCGTTATAAAGAACCCCAAGGCTAAAAAGTTGGCTACTCTTGTTCTTATGAATGAATTTGACTACATAATATGGGAAGCTAGGGAAATCTTTGATTTTTATTGTATGAATCGTGAAAACAGCCATGATAGACGAAATTCTTTATAAAAGTGATTATGCGTTAAGACATTTTCTTAGGGGTAATCAAATCTTTGATGACAATCTTAAATCTTTATGATCTATGGAATTGCTCTAGTGCTTCACTTATATCTTTTTGAGCATGGTGTGCTTTGTTATTTTTGAAGAAATGCTCTTATGCTTCACTTAGATTTATTTGAGAGTTCGTAAAAAATTAAGAAATTCTCTCTTGCTTCACTTAAATTATTTTGAGAGAAAGAAATATGATGATCATGTTCTTCACTTATATTTGTTTGAGCTTATTAAAATCAACATATGAAACTAGTCCCAAAGTGATAGATATCCAAGAAGGATATAATAAAAACTTTCATGAAGATCATTCGACAAAATAAACTTGATTCCTTGTAATAGTTTTGTGATATGTTGATATAATATGTGAGTCATGTTGATGAGTAATTATGCTTTAGTAAGAATATTGGTGTTAAGGTTTGTGATTCCCTATGCAAGCACGAAAGTCAATAATTATGCAATGAAATTACATCCTACTTGTTGTGCATTATTCGGTGTTAGTTATGCTTAATGCTCATTTACGAGATTTTTCGTTTCTTGGTTGGATGCTTCTCAATCTTTTGCTAGCCTTCATTTGCACTAAGTATGATCACTACTTGTGCATCCAAAATCATTAAAACCAGTTTTTGCCACATGAGTCCACTATACCTACCTATATGCGGTATTCTTTTGCTGTTCTAAGCAAATATGTATGTTCCATCTCTAATTTTCAAAATAAATTTCTCTTTTGTGTGCTCGTACCGCTCAAGAAACGGTAGGGGGTGGATAATATATTTCCATGCTAGATGTGTTATTATCAAGATGAGTGTTTATTCACTTCTCATTGCACGGGAGTACGACACAGGTATTAGGGATGCCTAGTCCCGAAATGAAAAATGAATTTATTTTATGTTGTCAAATAATAAATTCCTTGGAAAGTGTTGGTATGGAAGGCACCTGTGGATATGGTTAGCCATGGAAAGTGAAAGTATGGTGGAAAAGGAATAAACTTTATTTTCTGTTTGGGAACCACCTATGATATATCTAGCATGGAAAGTATTGGGAACTACTCGATCATTTTCGTTGACAGGAAAAGCATGCCACCAAAAATGTTTTATCTCTATCTTTTTTGCTTTGAGCTCTGGCACCTCTACAAATCCCTACTTCCCTCCGCGAAGGGCCTTTCTTTTACTTTATGCAACTTTTATTTTTTGAGTCTCCACCTTCTCTTATAAAGCACCAACTAAGGGGCACTATGATCGTACTTGAGCATTGGGTGTAGCTAATATTCGAGTGTGTTTCATGAATGGGTCAATGATTGAGCATAATGGACTTGGGATAACTTGCTTTAGCATTGATATTTTGAAAGACATGGTTGCTTGTTGATATGCTTGAGTATTGAAATCCTCATGTCAAAACTAGACTATTGTTTTGAATCATATAAAAGTCCAAATGTCCATGCTACAAAGAAAAGAATATGTGATGAACATGTTAGGCAGCATTCCACATCAAAAGTTCTGTTTTTATCATTTACCTACTCGAGGACGAGCAGGAATTAAGCTTGGGGATACTGATAGGTCTCCAACGTATCTATAATTTGTGATTGTTCCATGCTGTTATATTATCATTCTTAGGTGTTTTATAATCATTTTATAGCAAATTTCTATCATTTTTTGGGACTAACCTATTGACATAGTGCCCAATGCCAGTTGCTGTTTTTTGCTTGTTTTTTACTTTGCAAAAAATCAATACCAAACGGATTCCAAATGCAACAAAACTTTTTGTGGATTTTTTTGGACCAGAAGACACCAGATGGGCCAGAGCAGCACCTGAGGGGTGCCCCGAGGGGGGCACAACCCACCAGGGCATGCTTGGGACCCTAGGCATGCCCAGGTGGGCTGTGCCCACCTCGATGGCCTCCCGCACCGCCTATTTGCTCTATAAATACCCCAATATTCCAGAAACCCTAGGGAATCGACGAAAATCAATTCCAGCCACCGCAAGTTCCAGAACCACCAGATCCAATCTAGACACCATCACGGAGGGGTTCATCATCCTCATTGGTGCCTCTCCGATGATGCGTGAGTAGTTCATTGTAGACCTATGGGTCCATAGATAGTAGCTAGATGGCTTCCTCTCTCTCTCTCTCTCTCTCTCTCTCTTTTGATTCTCAATTCAATGGTCTCTTGGAGATCTATTTGATGTAACTCTTGTTGCAGTGTGTTTGTTGGGATCCGATGACCTTTGAGTTTATGATCGGATCTATGTTTTTATCCATGAAAGTTATTTGAGTCTTTTGATCTCTCATAGGCATGATTACTTATAGCCTCATATTTCTTCTTCGAATATTTGGTTCAGTTAGGCCAACTAGATCGATTTTTCTTGCCATGGGAAGAGGTGCTTTGTGATGGGTTCAATCTTACGGTGCTTGATCCCAGTGACAGAAGGGGAACCGACACGTATGTATCGTTTCTATTAAGTATAACAAGTGGGGTCTATTTCTACATAAATAGATCTTGTCTACATCATGTCATCGTTCTTATTGCATTGCTCTGTTTCTCCTTGAACTTAATACACTAGATGCATGCTGGATAGCGGTCGATGTGTGGAGTAATAGTAGTATATGCAGGCAGGAGTTGGTCTACTAATCTTGGATGTGGTGCCTATATAATGATCATTGCCTGGATATCGTCATGATTATTTGAAGTTCTATCAATTGCCCAATAGTAATTTGTTTACCAACCGTATGCTATTTTTCTCGAAATAAGCCACTAGTGAAATCTACGCCCTCGGGTCTCTTCTTTATCATATTTGCCTTTGTGATCTATTTTTATCTGCTTTTATTTTTAGATCTATTAATCCAAAAATATAAAAATACCTTGCTGCAATATTTATTTATATATTTTATCTCGCGTTCCGTCAAGATCTATTTATCCAATCTACTACAATTTTACCTATCTTTTTACCGGTGAAGGATTGACAACCCCTCTCTTACGTCGGGTTGCAAGTATTTGTTCTTTGTGTGCAGGAGCTGTTTACGTGGTGTTATGTGGTTCTCCTACTGGTTCAATAACCTTGGTCTCATCAGTGAGGGAAATACCTACAGTAGCTGTGCCGCATCATCCCTTCCCCTTTGGGGAAATACCGACGTAGTTCAAGCCGCACCCATCTATGCCATGGTGCTGCCCTCCCTCTCCATCGTAGTCCTCTTCATCTCCGTAGTGCTTAGTGAAGCTCTGCCGAGATTCCAACACCACCACCATCACACCGTCGTGCTGCCATAGGACTCGAGCTACTACTTCACCATCGCTCGCTGGATCGAGGAGGTGAAGGAGTCATCAAGCCATATGTGTGTTGAACGCGGAGGTGCCATCCGTTCGGCACTTGGATTGGGAGTTTGCAGGACCGATTTTGATTGGATCGCGAAGACGGTCGACTACATTAACCACATTTCTTAACACTTCCACTTAACGATCTACAAGGGTATGTAGATGCAATCTCTCTTCTCATAGATGTTCATCTCCTAGATTGATGTTGGTGAGCGTAGGAATTTTTTGTTTCCCATGCAACGTTCCCCAACAATGGTATCAAAGCTAGGTTTATGCGTAGATGACATCACGAGTAGAACACAAAGGAGTTTGTACACATTGATATTCAGATTGCTTCCTTCCTTGGTCTTTTCGTAGTTTGGCGGTATTGTGGGATGAAGCAGCCCAGACCAACTTTACATGTCCACGTACATGAGACCGGTTCCATCGACAGACATGTGACTTTGTTGCATAAAGATGGCTGGCGTGTGTCTGTATCTCCCACCTTAGTTGAATCAGATTCGACAAAGGCGGTCTTTGTAGAAGGTTAAATAGCAACTTGCATATCTTCGTTGTGGCTTCGCGTAGGTAAGAATTGTTCTTGCTAGATACCCATAGCAGCCACGTAAAACATGCAACAACAATTAGAGGATGTCTAACTTGTTTTTGCAGGGTATGTTGTGATATGATTTGGCCAAAGACATGATAAAATATATTTGATGTATGAGATGATCATGTTTGTAATAGTTTATATCGACTTGCATGTCGATGCATACGACAACCGGTAGGAGACATAGGGTTGTCTTCAATTATTGTATGACCTGCGTGTCAATCATTAAGTGCTATGTAATGCTTTACTTTATCGCTAAGCGGTATTAATAGTAGTAGAAGCATGGTTGGCGTGACAACCCCGATGGTGGCACGATGATGGAGATGATGGTGTCATGCTGGTGACGATGGAGATCATGTCGGTGCTTTGGAGATGGAGATCAAAAGCACAAGATGATGGCCATATCATGTCACTTATGATTTGCATGTGATGTTAATACTTTTATGCATCTTATTTTGCTTAGGACGATGGTATCATTATAAGGTGGCCCTCACGACAATTTCAAGATAAAATTATGTTCTCCCCAAGTGTGCATCGTTGCGAAAGTTCGTCGTTTCGAAGCACCACGTGATGATCGGGTGTGGTAGACTCTACGTTCACATACAATGGGTGCAAGCCAGTTTTGCACATGCAGAACACTTGGGTTAAACTTGACGAGCCTAGCATGTACCGACATGGCCTCGGAACATAAGAGACAAAAGGTCGAGCATGAGTCATATAGTAGATATGATCAACATGTAGATGTTCACCATTGAGACCACCTCACCTCACGTAATGATCGGACTAGGGTTAGTGAATTTGGATCATGTTACACTCGGACAACCGGAGGATGTTGATTTGAGTGGAAGTTCTTAGGTAATATGATTAATTGAACTCATTATTATGAACAATAGTCTAAGTTGTCTTTTCAAATTATGTTGTAGATCAATAGCTCGCGTTGTAGCTCCCTATTTTATTACGTTCCTAGAGAAAGACTAAGTTGAAAGATATTGTAAGCAATTATGCGGACTAGGTCGGTAGTCTGAGGATTGTCCTCACTGCTATACAGAAGACTTATGTCCTTGTTGCACCGCTCGGTGTGCCAACCCCTCTAGCGTCGTCTATGGATGTTGTGAACGTCTGGCAGACATGTTCTGATGACTACTTGATATTTTAGTGCCCCATGCTTTACGACTTAGAATCGGGGATCCAAAGACATTTTGAACACCATGGAAAATATGAGATGTTCCAAGAGCTGAAATTGGTATTTCAGGCTCATTCCCTTGTTGAGAGGTATTGACCTCTAACAAGTTCTTTGCCTACAAGATGGAGGAGAATAGCTCAACCAGTGAGCATGTGCTCAGAATGTCTGGGCACTACAATCGCTTGAATCAAGTGGGAGTTAATCTTCTAGATAAGATAGTGATTCATAGAGTTCTTCAGTCACTATCACCAAGCTACTAAAGCTTCGTGATGAACTATAACATGCTAGGATGGAGATGACCCCGAAGCAGTTCACGGTGCTTAAGACCGCAAAGGTCGAAATCAAGAAGGAGCATCTAGTGTTGATGGTTAACAAGACCACTGGTTTCAAGAAGGGCAAGGGCAAGAAGGGATACTTCATGAATGGCAAGCCAGCTGCCGCTCCAGTGAAGAAACTCAAGGTTGAACCCAAACCCGAGACTAAGTGCTGCTATTCTAAGGGGAACGACAACGGGTAGCGGAACTGCCCCAAATACTTGGTAGATAAGAAGGCTAACAACTTCAACAAAAGTATATACGTGTTACTGATGTGTACCTTACTAGTACTCCTAGTAGCACATGGGTATTAGATACCGGTTCAGTTGCTAATATTGGTAACTCGAAACAAAAGCTGCAGAAGAAACAGAGACTAGCTAAGGGTGAGGTGACGATGTGTGTTGGAAGTGTTTCCAAGGTTGATGTGATCACCATCGCACGCTCTCTCTACCTTCGGGATTAGTGTTAAACCTAGATAAATGTTATTTGGTGTCTGCGTTGAGCATGAACATGATGATATCATGTTTATTGTAATGCGGTTATTCATTTAAGTCAAAGAATAATGGTTATTCTGTTTACATGAATAATACCTTCTATGGTCATGCTCCCAACGTGAATGGGTTTATTGAATCTCGATTGTGGTGATACACATGTTCATAACATTGATGCCAAAAAGATGTAGAGTTGATAATGATAGTACCACTTTCTTGTGGCACTGCCGCTTAGGTCATATTGGTGTAAAGCGCATGAAGAAACTCCATGCTAATGGACTTTTGGAGTCACTTGATTTTGAATCACTTGATACATGAGAACCATGCCTCGTGGGCAAGGTGACTAAAAACCTCATTTTCGGTACAATGGAACGGGCAAGTGACTTGTTGGAAATCACACATACTGATCTGTGCGGTCCGAAGAGTGTTGACGCGCGCGGTGGATATCATTTGAGTAGATATGGGTATATTTACTTAATAAAGCATAAGTTTGAAACATTTGAAAAGTTCAAGCAATTTCAGAGTGAAGTTGAGAATCATCGTAACAAGAAGATTAAATTCCTACGATCCGATCGAGTGGGAGAATATCTGAGTTATGAGTTTGGCAATCACTTAAGACAATGTGAAATTGTTTCACAGTTGACGCCACCTGGAACACCACAGCGTAATGGTGTGTCCGAACATCGTAATCGTACCTTATTGGATATGGTGCGTTCTATGATGTCTCTTGCCGATTTACCACTATCGTTTTGTGGTTATGCATTAGAGACAACTACATTCACTTTAAATAGGGCACCATCTAAAGTCCGTGGAGACGACACTGTATGAACTGTGGTTTGGCAGGAAACCTAAGTTGTCATTTCTTAAGGTTTGGGGCTGCGATGCTTATGTCAAAAGGCTTCCGCCGAAAAGCTCGAACTCAAAGCGGACAAATGCGTCTTCATAGGATACCCAAAAGAGACGGTTGGGCATACATTCTATTTCTGATTTGAGGGCAAAGTGTTTGTCGCCAAGAACGGGTCCTTTCTCGAGAAAGAGTTTCTCTCGAAAGAATTGAGTGGAAGATAGAACTTGATGAGGTTGTTGAACCTTAACTTCAACCAGAGAGTAGCGTAGCATAGAAAGATGTTTCTATGGCACGTACGTCAGTTGAAGAGGAAGCTAATTAATGATGATGATCATGAAGCTTCGGATCAAGTTACTGTCGAACCTCGTAGGTCGACAAGGGTACGTACAACTTCTGAGTGGTATCGTTGTCGGATCACTGGTTCCGGCAAAACCCTTAAGGTTCGAACACTGGGGTACGCGTGAAGATCTCCCCCCTATCGATCCACGTCCTAACTTAGCTAAGATCTTACAAACTGGCTCGACGATCTCGCAACACAAGGGACACAAGATTTATACTGGTTCGTGCCACCGTTGTGGTGTAATACCCTACTATCAGGACCCCGATTCCAAGTTGCATCGATCTAGCCGGTAACACCTCATATCACATTGCGGCCTCACGCACGGTATCCCACGGGTGTCGCCTTACCATGGCGCGGGACCGTTTGTGCCTTTTGGCTCATGTATATGATAGTGTCGCTAGCATCCATATGACAGAGAACCCGGGCCGACATGGCTAGTCATGAACCCAAAGCGGCACAGACCTATGGAGACGGGCATACATGAATCACACCGAGCATGTTGGTCACCAGCGAGTGAATCCGGGCTGTAGAACTGGGCTAACAGGACTCCGGGGAACCCCGGCTGTAGCAGGCTAGACAGGACTCCAGATGTCATCGCGTGACATTTCCCCGAAGGGACAGACATAGGAACAAAGTGAAACACATGCCGGCCAGTCAAGTGTCCTGAGCAGTAGTGCTGGGCTAGCAGGACTCCGGTGAACTAGGTTGTAGCGGACTACTATGGCTCGAGGAACACTAGACTACATTTCCCCATAAGAAAGGCTGCCAAGGATAAACAACTAGATTGTTGGATCCCACTCATACCAAGCTTTTCAATCATACACACAATATGCCCGATATGAGTACATACAACATGGCATCACAACAAAACTCTACAACTCAAATACTTTACTTAAAGGCTCCAGAGAGCCATACATAACAAGTTCATACAGGTAGCTGTCACATGACCCGACACTCAAGTCATACAATCATAAAAGCACAAGCGGAAGCAAATAGTCTGAGTACAGACACTAGAAAGAAAGAAGGCTTCTCGAAGCCTGTCTATCTACATAGGGCCCTCCATGGCCAGGATCACCACCTGGGTGGCTAGTCACTCGTCGACATCAAGGTCTACATAGAACCCATCAGAGGGGCGGTGTTGTCGTCTGAAAACAGTAATTAAGCAAACATGAGTACAAAGGTACTCATCAAGTCTTACAACAGAACCTACTATACATGCTCATTTTCAAGAAGGTGGTGGGGTTATTGCAGCAAGCTAGCTTTGATCTTGGCTAGGCTATCCTATGGAACTCCACTAGTAAAATAGTTTTCGCACATGAGTCCACTACTCACCAACACAATACTCCACCGGGGATCCTCCCTCGTCATCCTGCGAGAGGGCCATCCTCGGTACTCACACTTATCTTGAGTCTTTTAGTAGTAACCATTAACTTGTCTATGAACTGTATAGGCAACCAAGTAGTCCTTTACCGCGGATGCGGCTATTCGAATAGTTTATACCCTACAGGGGTGTACTTCTTCATACACGCTTTCACCACTTACCACCGTTTACATGACATGTACTCGTCAACCTTCAAGCGGAAGCCCAACGAGGGTGTCGGCCACGGCCTACCCAAACGCTCAAGTCTCTAGTCCAGGTGTATCGCCTATCCAGGTTCCATCCGCAAGGAGTCCGGCCGAGGTTTCCACATACGGCCCCGAACGATGTGAACAGGGTTCCCGAGACACCAAATGGGTGACTCGGTACACCGTGCCACGGTGTATCTACCACAACATAGCCCACCCCTAGGGTCAGCGCTACGCACGGCCGCCAACACATAACCTACAAACACCAGAAACTATTTGCAACTCCTGGACAGAGTACTAGGGTGATTAAGAAGCCGAGAGGGTCCATTGGTTTCGGGCCCAATGTATGGTAGTAACTACATCTTAAATCACACATACAGATCTCAGTTCTTATGGACGGCCTTGATGAAACAACCCACCATGTACTCCTACATGGCCTCTCATCGATACCTTTACCAAAACATGTTCAACACATCCCTCACGTTACCGACATAATCATTTCACTCTAGCCCATCACCCAGATGAACCAGACCTGACACAACTCTAAGCATAGCAGGCATAGCAAGGTAGGAATCACATACATGGCTCAATCAACTCCTACACATGCTAGTGGGTTTCATCTAGTTACTGTGGCAATGACAGGTCATGCAGAGGATAAGGGTTCAACTACCGTAGCACACAGCAGTTTGAATCGCGTTGTCTTAATGCAGTAAACAAGAGCAGAAGCGAGAACATGGGTTTGTATCGGAATGATCAATGGGTTGCTTGCCTGTTGTAGTGGTAGTAGGGTACTGCCCTTCAGACGGATACTCGGGGTTATCCTCGGAGGCAGAAACCTACCACGAAAGACACACCGAACATAATCAACACATGGCAATATGCAACAATATGATGCATGCTATGACATGGCAAGATGAAAGTGTCTTGGCCTAATGCAAGCTAAAACAGAAGGGGATGAACTCATTTGAATCAAAGATTCAAATGTTAGCTGATTAAACATAGCCTTATTAGTGTATTATCTTATTCTGCTTAAATAGCAAGGTTAACTTGTTTTGTCATGCATGAAACCATTACCGATGGATAGATTGAACTTTTATGATGTTTTTTCATATATAAATCTTTGCATTTGGAGCTATGGTTGATTTTCTATGATTTTTAGAAGTTTTGGCTATTTTCTGGAATTTCCTATTAAAGAATAAATCCAGTAATTGAATTAATACGTCAGCATGACATAGGTGTGACGTCAGCGGGTCAACTGGGTCGGCCAGGTCAAACCTGACTGGCGGGCCTTGTCTGTCAGTGACTCAGCTAATTAACAGAATTAAATTAACACTAATTAGCTGTTAGTGGGGCCTAGGCCCACATGTCAGTGACTAAACTAATTAAAATTAGTTAAAACTAATCCTAAACTAATTAGCAGACCGGCCCCACCTGTCATAGACTCAGGGGGAGGGGTCAACCAGGGCCCACACAGGGTCAAACAGGGTCAACTCGTCGGCGTCTAGCCGCCGGCGAGGCCAGACGTGGCGGAGCAGCGCGGGATTTGCACTCTGGCGACCAAAAGGACGGCGGAGACTATCTATGTGATGCGGGGAGGAAGCCGCGTCGAGTGGTGGCAGTGGGTGGAGCTGGGGTGGCCGGAAACATCACCGGCGATGAGTTTGGCGGTGGCTGGAGCTCGGGTGAGGTCGAGCTAGTCGCTAGGGGGCACGGGGAGGCGCGTGGATTGGTGCATTGAGCTCCTGGAGGTGCGGTAGGACTAGTGGACAGGGTGGCGCGACCATTGGGTGGACGGAGCCTCATCGACGATGAGCTCCGCGGCGGTGCGTGCGGGTGAGCTACATGTGGTCGCTATGGGGCTCGAGAGAGAGAACAGAGAGGGTGGGGAGGTGGCTGAGCTCACGGGGGTCTCGTCGAGGCAGTCGGAGAGGTCGGGGATGAGCTGATGTGGCGGGGACGACGAAAGGGATCTCTGGTGGCCGGAGTTGAGGACGAGCTCGGTGCAGCGTCTCTGGGGCGAGCGAGTGCTCGGGGCTCGGGATACTTGATGTAGTCGACGACGGCGGAGCTTCCTAGCATGATGATGCAACGAATGGACGGCGGTGGCTGCGGTGGAGCTTGTCAGCGGCGACGGCTGCGCTCGGCAGGGAGATGGGGAAAGAGCCAGAGAGGGGGAGAGGCCACGGGGAGAGTGGGAAGAAAGAGAGGGAGACGTGGGGGTCGGCGTGGCACTCGTAGACGCCTCCAGGGCGTCGGCGGAAGCAGGAGGTGGCCGGCGTGTGGCCGCGGGCGCCGGCCACACGCTCCTCGTCCTCCTGGCGAGAGGAGGAGGACGACTGGCATGAGCCAGTGGACTGGGCCGAGCCGGGTGGGCTGGTGGGCTGCGCCAGGTAAGTCCCTGTTCTTTCTCTCCTTTTCTGTTTTTTATTTATTATTTCTGTAACTCCAGGGCTTTATTAAAAATGCCAGGGCATTACCATAAATCATAAAATTAATCATGGCCACTACTTAGAATATATCCAGCAGCAAACATTTTAGTTTATGATTATTTGAGCATTTAAAATATTTTATAGCATTTAAATGCCCAAATGCAAATACCATAAGGATTAATCCAATGACCTTAGATGTCCTAGAAAAATGTGCACCATTTTTGTCAAAGGTTTTAACCCAAAACAAAAAGGGTGGGCTTTTTAGAAGGGCATTTCAGGTTCATTGAAAAAGTTTTTGTAAACCCTAGTTGTTCTAGGGGGGTGCTGGGGGTTCTGTCATCCCCATTTCAAATTTAAAAGGAATTTAAACATGATGCACACTCTAATGCTTGAACTAGCTAGGGTGTGACAGCTCACCCCACTCAAAAGAATCTCGTCCCGAGATTTAGGATCCTCCGGAAAGAAGGTGGGGTACTCGAGTCGAAGATGATCCTCCCTTTCCCAAGTGGCTTCTTTCTCGGAATGGTGTGACCATTGAACCTTGAGAAACTTGATATTATGACGTCGAGTGGTACGCTCGGCTTGATCAAGGATACAAATGGGATATTCCCGATATGAGAGGTTATCTTGTAGATCAAGCGTTTCGTGGTCCACTCCACGGATAGGATCCGCGAAGCAACGCCTGAGTTGAGAAACGTGGAAGACATCGTGAACTATGGAAAGATGTGAAGGTAGTTCCAATTGGTAGGCAACTTCTCCTCGTTTGGTGAGAATGCGAAAGGGTCCAATGTAACGAGGAGCCAATTTGCCTTTGATACCGAAACGATGGGTTCCCTTTAACGGAGTAACCCGAAGGTAAGCCTTCTCGCCGACTTCATAAGTCATAAGCTGATGTTTACGATCATATTGACTCTTTTGACGAGATTGGGCTGTTTTCTATTTCTCACGAATAATGCGAACCTGTTCTTCTGCTTCCTGAATCATATCCGGGCCAAAGAGTTGTCTTTCCCCGGTTTCTGACCAGTTAAGAGGCGTTCGACATTTTCCTCCATAGAGAACTTCGAAAGGAGCCTTGCCCAAGCTAGCTTGATAACTATTGTTGTAAGAAAACTCCGCGAATGGAAGGCATTTCTCCCAATCCATTCCGTACGAGATGACAGAGGCTCGGAGCATATCTTCCAGAATTTGATTGACTCGTTCTACTTGACCACTTGATTGAGGATGGAAGGCGGTGCTAAAAGATAGACGAGTTCCCATAGCATTTTGGAAACTTTACCAAAATCGAGAGGTGAAGAGACTCCCACGGTCTGAGTTAATTTCCAATGGAACACCATGAAGAGACACTATTCGGGAGATGTACAAGTCAGCTAGCTAGCTAGCGGTGATACTCTCATGAACAGGTAGGAAATGGGCTACCTTGGAAACACGGTCGATCACGACGAAGATGGCATTATTCCTTCTCTTGGTCCTGGGAAACCCAGTGATGAAATCCATACTAATTTTATCCCATTTCCACTCGGGAATAGCCAAAGGTTGAAGGGTGCCAGCAGGCCGTTGATGCTCTGCTTTAACACGATGACAAATGTCGCAATTAGCAATGTATTGAGCGATTTCTCTCTTCATCCTAGTCCACCAAAACCTCTGGCATAGGTCTTGATACATTTTAGTACTACCGGGATGAATGGTGAGAGGGGATTCATGAGCTTCCTTAAGGATCAGCCGCCTCAGGTTTCGTGCCTTTGGAACCACTAAGCGGTTTCCAAAGTATATGACACCTTGATCATCAACGAAGAAACAATTCGCGACTCCTTTCTTAATGCTTCTCTTAATATGGGAGATTCCCAGATCTACCTTCTGTGCCTTGATGATCTGATCCGTAAGGGTAGGTTTCGCCACCAGTGTGGATAGAATCCTCGAGGAACAATGTGAAGATTGAGTTTACGAAATTCCTCATGGAGAAGTGGTTGACTTTGGTGTAACATCAGGTTGTTACAATAAGATTTACGACTTAGCGCATCAGCCATGACATTGGCTTTGCCCGGGGTGTAAGTTATTCCTAAGTCGTAATCCGAGATCAACTCGACCCAACGTCTTTGCCTGAGATTGAAATCTGGTTGGGTGAAGATATATTTCAAACTTTGGTGATCGGTGAAGATCTCACAACGATTACCAAGGAGGTAATGTCGCCAAGTTTTGAGTGCATGGACTACAGCTGCAAGCTCTAGATCATGTGTGGGATAGTTTTCCTCATGTGGGTGTAATTGTCGTGAAGCATAGGCAATTACCTGATGATTCTGCATGAGTATACAACCTAGTCCTTGTCGCGAGGTGTCGCAATAGATAACAAAGTCCTTGGAGAAATCTGGTGGTACCAGTACGGGAGCAGATGTCAGGCGTCTTTTCAGTTCCTGAAAGCTGAACTCGCACTGTGGGGTCCACTTGAACTTTTTATCTTTCTTGAGGAGTTTAGTTAGAGGTTTAGCAACCTTGGAGAAATTCTCGACGAAGCGGCGGCAATAGCTCGCTAAGCCAAGGAAGCTCCGGACTTGCTTGACTGTCTCAGGTGGAGTCCAATCAAGGACGGCTTGAACTCGCTCGGGATTGACAGCAATACCCTTACCAGAGATTACATGGCCTAGGTAGGTCACTTCTGGAAACCAAAATTCACACTTGGAGAATTTGGCATAAAGGCGATGCTCTCGAATTTTCATCAATACCAGCCTTAGATGTTCGGCATGTTCCTCTTCATTCTTGGAGTAGATGAGTATGTCATCGAGATAAACTACGACGAATTTATCCAAATACTCCATGAAGACCGAGTTCATTAACCGGGAGAAGGTGGCTGGGGCATTGGTTAAACCGAAGGACATAACGGTGTGCTCGTATTGGCCATAACGGGTAACAAAGGCCGTTTTGGGAATGTCCCCGTTTCTGATTTTGATTTGATGGTAGCCCAACCTCAAGTCCATCTTGGAAAAGACTGAGGATACAGTGAGCTAATCATACAGATCGTTGATCCTAGGAAGCGGATACTTGTTCTTGATGGTGACCAAGTTGACAGGTCGGTAATCTACAACCATCCGATCCGTTCCATCCTTCTTCTTAACAAAGAGGACAGGGCAAGCCCACGGAGAGGAACTAGGACGGATGAAACCCTTTTTCAAGGACTCATCGAGTTGGTTCTTAAGCTCGGCTAGTTCTAAGGGTGCCATCTTGTAGGGTCTTATAGAAATTGGAACGGTTCCTGGAACAAGGTCTATTACGAACTCGACATCCTTGTCAGGTGGAACACCTGGCAGTTCCTCGGGAAAGACATCCGGGAAGTCTTGGACTACCGGAACATCATCAAGGTCTGGAAGGGGGTTGGCATTTAGGGAGTAAAGCTGGCGCTTGGCCACTCGAGTTAAGACATTGACTGTCTTGCCCGATGAATGAGTAAGTTGAACGGTTCTAGTGGCACGATCAATCTTAGCATAATGAGCTAACATCCAGTCCATACCCAAGATGATGTTTATGTCCGAGGACTTGGGAGCTATTAAGGATGCAAGGAAGACAAGTCTATCGACAAGAATTTCGTTCCCATGGCTTACTCTAGAAGTTTTCCATTTGGAACCCGGAGTTTGAATTACCATGGAAGTGGGCATGTCATAGAATGTCGTGTTATGCAATCGAGCATAGTTCTCGGATATGAATGAATGAGATGCTCCAGTATCGAAAAGAACAGATGCCGGAAGGCAGTTAACAAGGAGCGTACCAAGAACGACGTTAGGATCCTCGTGAGCATCCTCGGCTGAGACATAGTTGACATGGCCACGTGCAGTGGTGACCGGCTTGGTGTAGAATGTCTTTCCCGCTGGCTTACCACGGCCAACGGACTTTCCAGATTGATTGGTGTTGTTGTTCTGGGGACACTCTCGGCTATAGTGACCCGGCTCTCCACACTTGAAACACGTCACCACACTGGGATGTGGAGCAGCATTAGCAGCGGGGCCACCATAGGGCTTGGGCGGTGCAAACTGCTGGTTGGGACGAGGCGCCTCAAAGGATGGCCTCGGAATGAACCTGGGTGGCAGTGCCGTTCTTGGGATCCACACCCGACGCTTCTGAGCTCCAGAGCTGGATGAAGAGCCAAAATCACGTGAGTGCTTGCGTGAAGCGTCATAGTCAGACTGACCTGACTCAGCACTGATGGCTTTGTTGACCAACTTCTGAAAGGAGGTGCACTCGTGCAGACGAAGATCGCGGCGAAGCTCAGGGCTAAGTCCCTTGTGGAACCTTGCCTGCTTCTTAGCGTCGATAGATACTTCTTCAGGAGCATATCGTGCCAGATTCCCAAATTCACCACTATATGCATCCACAGTCAGTCTTCCTTGGGTGAAATTTCAGAACTCCTCCCTCTTGCGATCCATGAGACCTTCCAGAATGTGATGCTCACGGAAAGCCTCACTAAATTCAGCCCAAGTAGTGATTTGACCGGCCGGGCGCATAGCTTCAAAGTTTTCCCACCAAAGGCTAGCAGGGCCTTCGAGGTGATAGGCAGCATAAGTAACCTTGTCGGCTTCGGCTACGTTGGCAGAACGTAGCTTGTGGGTGATGCTGCGAAGCCAGTCATCCGCGTCGAGGGGCTTGACAGAATGGTTAAACTTTGGTGGGTACAACTTGATAAAGTCATTGATTGACACCAAGTCATTTCGCTGATGGCATGCAGTGTTCTGCTTAATCCGCTCTAGTAGGCGGTTAGTCTCATGCTTGTTTCTTTCCGCCTCCAGCATCACTTCGGCCAGAGAAGGCGGGTGAGGCAGATTTTCACCCCTAGCTGCACTGGCTTCCCCCTGCTCCGGGGCAGCAGGGTTGCTGCGGGTGTTGACCATCCTAGGAGAAAAACAAGACAACGGTTTAGGTAGGGATGGCTCAAACTTAGCAAGGAAGTGCATAATGTAATGGATAACATGGAATGCAAAGATGTTCATCCGTATGTCATGGTAATATAAAACTGCCATATATATACCAACGGTCATACACACCATACATAGTTTAGTACAAGCCCAGGCTACAGTACAACTATGATGAAAGACGTTACATCTCATTGGAGGCATTCCAAGCTCCTATACATTATTTGTCTACACCTCCGGAATTGATTACACACAAAGTCATATTCCACAAGTCACGCAGGACAGTGAAGATACAACTATTACATACTAGTGGTACTACTACTAACTCAGACAGCTCCGTAGTAGTCCTCATAGAAGTCACCTCCATAGCCTGGAAGTTCAACGTGATCATCTGGGAACAGATGGTCCTAAGGAGCTTGTGGACCAAAGGGGCTAGGATGAGGTCTTGGACCAACAAACGGTGGCCTGCGGGGACCACGGGGTGGGGTGATGCCTCCCACATCACGCCAATCCACCATGTCTGGCAGAGCAGATCTCACAGGATACAGATCCCTTGTATCCATACATCCATCTTGCACCGCAGGTGCAAACTAAGTCAATGTGGCCCAATGATCAACACGGGTGTTGAAAAGCTCCAGCCTCAAGGCCCGATTCTCTCGGTCTTTATCCTCGAGCATCTCGGCAGTGGTACGAGTTAGTGAGTCCTCCTGAGTGGAGTCAGCATAGATAGCCTGGAGATACCCTTGCGCTCCTGGAAGTGAAGCTGGCATGTAACGGAAGTCGGTGTTCTGAAGCAGGCCAGTCCTGACTCGCATGATGGTCATCATGGAATAGGCAGCATCCTGCACGGCCATCTCAACAGTAACCTCGAGTTCATAGGAACAGTGAAGGGGCTCGGTAGATCCAGGATAAGAAGGAAATACCCTGACCATGCAGAAATATTGGCTTTGATTAAAGTCTCAGAATTGCTCTTCGACGGTGTATTCGGGATACCAACGGTAACCCGTCTCGATCATTACCCGGACTAACATAGCAGTATGACCGGGCACGTTGAGGCACCGGGTCAGGTGAACCACTTGGTTTTGATCACGGTTTGCCATCTAAAAGCACAACCACAATGCAAAGACATTAGAATTTCTAGGGAAAATTGGACAGCATAACAGCTGTAAATGCTCAGAAAAAGATTTGAGACATCCACAACAGTTTGCAATACCACTCAACAACATCATATCAAGGTTCTGATTCAACTAGCAACATACTAGAAATAGTAGAAACTGAACTGGGGCTTGTAACAACAATCCTATAATCTACTACGGATTAGTAACACGTGAACCTGACAGAAGAAGAGAGCCTAGTCCTTAAACCACGTTGAATGAGAAGAGAATGACTCAGATCAGAGGGCATAAGGTAAAGGAGTAAAAGAGCCTTACGTTCCCTCCCACAATCAATTCCCCTACATATAACTAAAGCATTTCTAGACTCGACATCGACCAGTTTGGCTCAATGAACCTACAGGCTGTCCGGCTCTGATACCAACGCTGTCAGGACCCCGATTCCAAGTCGCATCGATCTAGCCAGTAACAACTCATATCACATTGCGGCCTCACGCACGGTATCCCACGGGTGTCGCCTTACCATGGCCCAGGACCGTTTGTGCCTTTTGGCTCACGTATATGATAGTGTCGCTAGCATCCATATGACAGAGAACCCGGGCCGACATGGCTAGTCGTGAACCCAAAGCGGCACAGACCTATGGAGACGGGCATACATGAATCACACCGAGCATGTTGGTCACCAGCGAGTGAATCCGGGCTGTAGAACTGGGCTAACAGGACTCTGGGGAACCCGGGCTGTAGCAGGCTAGACAAGACTCCGGATGTCATCGTGTGACATTTCCCCGAAGGGACAGACATAGGAACGAAGTGAAACACATGCCGGCCAGTCAAGTGTCCTGAGCAGTAGTGCTGGGCTAGCAGGACTCCGGTGAACCGGGTTGTAGCGGACTACTATGGCTCGTGGAACACTAGACTACATTTCCCCATAAGAAAGGCTTCCAAGGATAAACAACTAGATTGTCGGATCCCACTCATACCAAGCTTTTCAATCATACACACAATATGCCCGATATGAGTACATACAACATGGCATCACAACAAAACTCTACAACTCAAATACTTTATTTAAAGGCTCCAGAGAGCCATACATAACAAGTTCATACAGGTAGGGGTCACATGATCCGACACTCAAGTCATACAATCATAAAAGCACAAGCGGAAGCAACTTGTCTGAGTACAGACACTAGAAAGAAAGAAGGCTTCTCGAAGCCTATCTATCTACATAGGGCCCTCCATGGCCAGGATCACCACCTGGGTGGCTAGTCACTCGTCGACATCAAGGTCTACATAGAACCCATCAGAGGGGCGGTGTTGTCGTCTGAAAACAGTAATTAAGCAAACATGAGTACAAAGGTACTCATCAAGTCTTACAACAGAACCTACTATACATGCTCATTCTCAAGAAGGTGGTGGGGTTATTGCAGCAAGCCAACTTTGACTCTTGGCTAGGCTATCCTACAGAACTCCACTAGTAAAATAGTTTTCGCACACGAGTCCACTACTCACCAACACAATACTCCACCGGGGATCCTTACTCGTCATCCTACGAGAGGGCCATCCTCGGTACTCACACTTATCTTGAGTCTTTTAGTAGTAACCATTAACTTGTCTATGAACTGTATAGGCAACCAAGTAGTCCTTTACCGCGGATGTGGCTATTCGAATAGTTTATACCCTACAGGGGTGTACTTCTTCATACACGCTTTCACCACTTACCACCGTTTACATGACATGTACTCGGCAACCTTCAAGCGGAAGCCCAACGAGGGTGTCGGCCACGGCCTACCCAAACACTCAAGTCTCTAGTCCAGGTGTATCGCCTATCCAGGTTCCATCCGCAGGGAGTCCGGCTGAGGTTTCCACATACGGCCCCGAAGATGCGAATAGGGTACCCGAGACACCAAATGGGTGACTCGGTACACCGTGCCACGGTGTATCTACCACAACATAGCCCACCCCTAGGGTCAGCGCTACGCACGGCCGCCAACACATAACCTACAAACACCAGAAACTATTTGCAACTCCTGGACAGAGTACTAGGGTGATTAAGAAGCCGAGAGGGTCCATTGGTTTCGGGCCCAATGTATGGTAGTAACTGCATCTTAAATCACACATACAGATCTCAGTTCTTATGGACGGCCTTGATGAAACAACCCACCATGTACTCCTACATGGCCTCTCATCGATACCTTTACCAAAACATGTTCAACACATCCCTCACATTACCGACATAATCATTTCACTCTAGCCCATCACCCAGATGAACCAGACCTGACACAACTCTAAGCATAGCAGGCATAGCAAGGTAGGAATCACATACATGGCTCAATCAACTCCTACACATGCTAGTGGGTTTCATCTAGTTACTGTGGCAATGACAGGTCATGCAGAGGATAAGGGTTCAACTACCGTAGCACACAGCAGTTTGAATCGCGTTGTCTTAATGCAGTAAACAAGGGCAGAAGTGAGAACATGGGTTTGTATCGGAATGATTAATGGGTTGCTTGCCTGTTGTAGTGGTAGTAGGGTACTGCCCTTCAGACGGATACTCGGGGTTATCCTCGGAGGCAGAACCTACCACGAAAGACACACCGAACATAATCAACACATGACAATATGCAACAATATGATGCATGCTATGACATGGCAAGATGAAAGTGTCTTGGCCTAATGCAAGCTAAAACAGAAGGGGATGAACTCATTTGAATCAAAGATTCAAATGTTAGCTCATTAAACATAGCCTTATTAGTGTATTATCTTATTCTGCTTAAACAGCAAGGTTAACTTGTTTAGTCATGCATGAAACCATTACGGATGGATAAATTGAATTTTTCTGATGATTTTTCATATATAAATCTTTGCATTTGGAGCTATGGTTGATTTTCTATGATTTTTAGAAGTTTTGGCTATTTTCTGGAATTTCCTATTAAAGAATAAATCCAGTAATTGAATTAATGCGCCAGCATGACATAGGTGTGACGTCAGCGGGTCAACTGGGTCGGCCAGGTCAAACCTGACTGGCGGGCCCTGTCTGTCAGTGACTCAGCTAATTAACATAATTAAATTAACACTAATTAGCTGTCAGTGGGGCCTGGGCCCACATGTCAGTGACTAAACTAATTAAAATTAGTTAAAACTAATCCTAAACTAATTAGCAGACTGGCCCCACCTGTCATAGACTCAGGGGGAGGGGTCAACCAGGGCCCACACAGGGTCAAACAGGGTCAACTCGCCGGCGTCTAGCCGTCGGCGAGGCCAGACGCGGCGGAGCAGCGCGGGATTTGCACTCCGGCGACCAAAAGGATGGCGGAGACTATCTACGTGATGCGGGGAGGAAGCCGCATCGAGTGGTGGCAGTGGGTGGAGCTGGGGTGGCCGGAAACGTCGCCGACGATGAGTTTGGCGGCGGCCGGAGCTCGGGTGAGGTCGAGCTAGTCGCTAGGGGGCACGGGGAGGCGCGTGGATTGGTGCGTTGAGCTCCTGGTGGTGCGGTAGGACTAGTGGACAGGGTGGCGCGGCAATTGGGTGGCCGGAGCCTCGTCGGCGACGAGCTCCGTGGCGGTGCGTGCGGGTGAGCTACGTGCGGTCGCTATGGGGCTCGAGAGAGAGAACAGAGAGGGTGGGGAGGTGGCTGAGCTCACGGGGGTCTCGTCGAGGCAGTCGGAGAGGTCGGCGATGAGCTGATGCGGCGGGGACGGCGAAGGGGATCTCCGGTGGCCGGAGTTGAGGACGAGCTCGGTGCAGCGTCTCCGGGGCAAGCGAGCGCTCGGGGCTCGGCCTACTTGATGTAGTCGACGATGGCGGAGCTTCCTGGCATGATGATGCAACGAATGGACGGCAGTGGCTGCGATGCAGCTTGTTAGCGGCGACGGCTGCGCTCGGCAGGGAGATGGGGAGAGAGCCAGAGAGGGGGAGAGGCCACGAGGAGAGTGGGAAGAAAAAGAGGGAGACTTGGGGGTCGGCGTGGCACTCGTAGACGCCTCCAGGGCGTCGGCGGAAGCAGGAGGTGGCCGGCATGTGGCCGCGGGCGCCGGCCACGTGCTCCTCGTCCTCCTGGCGAGAGGAGGAGGACGACTGGCATGAGCCAGTGGACTGGGCCGAGCCGGGTGGGCTGGTGGGATGCGCCAGGTAAGTCCCTGTTCTTTCTCTCATTTTCTGTTTATTTATTTATTATTTCTGTAACTTCAGGGCTTTATTAAAAATGCCAGGGCATTACCATAAGTCATAAAATTAATCATGGCCACTGCTTAGAATATATCCAGTAGCAAACATTTTAGTTTATGATTATTTGAGCATTTAAAATATTTTATAGCATTTAAATGCCCAAATGCAAATACCATAAGGATTAATCCAATGACCTTAGATGTCCTAGAAAAATGTGCACCATTTTTGTCAAAGGTTTTAACCCAAAACAAAAAGGTGGGCTTTTTAGAAGGGCATTTCAGGTTCATTGCAAAAGTTTTTAGTAAACCCTAGTTGTTCTAGGGGGGTGCTGGGGGTTCTGTCATCCCCATTTCAAATTTAAAAGGAATTTAAACATGATGCACACTCTAATGCTTGAACTAGCTAGGGTGTGACACCTACTCCGGTGTGGTGGTGGATTGCCTCTTGGGCTGAGGATGAACAGTACAAGTGGAAGAACAGCCTCCTGAGGTTGAGGTGTTCTTGTGCTTGGTGAACTTGTGTCTATCGCCAAGGATGTGGTGGCTCCAATCTCGGATCTCCTCCCCTTTCCCCCCTTAGATACGGTGGTGGCTAGTTCTATTTATAGTGGCCCTGGTCCTCTCCCCAAATATCGAGAGGGAAGGGAGCCAACAACGCCCAATTTGAAAGGGGACAACTAGGACAACTTATCCTGACAAAAGTAGTCTTCGCCTACCAAAGGCTCTGGTGGTGACGCCGTCTTGGGCTCCATGGTGACCTCCGTCTTGCCGTCCTTCTGGTCTTGGTCTCGTTGCACCAATATGGAAACCTTTGCTTGATGCCTCGGTACTCCGCGCCTGCGCCTGCCCCCTTAGCACCAAAGAGGAAACAAGGACGCTGCGCGCGCTGGCGCCCGCCTGGTATCGATCGTCATGGCTTACGTCACGAGAACCTCGCGAGGTTTGCCTAGCCTTGAACTCTCTGCCCCTCACGAGCCAGCCTAGTGAGGCCGCTCCTGAGGAGGTGTTGTGTCGTCCGCCTCGCAAGGCTCGGCCCCTTGCGAGGCTCGGCCCCTCGTGAGGGTCTTGATTCCTTGTTGATGAAGATGGGCCATAGATGCTGCTAGCAGAGCCACGCCGTGGGCCGCAAGCAGGCAAGTCTGGGGACCCACGTTCCCAGAACGCCGACAGTAGCCCCCGGGCCCAAGGCGCACTCGGGCTTGGCTTCGAGGCAAAGCCAAAGGTCAAGCGCGGAGCGCTGCGGGCCCCAATAGCCTGCGACCTCGGTCGACGCGTGGTGGTTGATTGGACGTGGGCGTCTCCGCTTCCTCAGGCTGCCTCGGTAACTGCCCGACTGTCAAAAGGCTAGCGTAGGTAGCGCTCACCTTCACTGTTTCCTTTCGCGTTGCTCAGATCCTCTTTCTTGCTCCCCGCTTCCGAAATCTTCAGATCTGCTCCCATCCTTTCCCGCATCAGTGACCAATGGCGCCCCGGAGGGTCAAGCCCGTCTCGTCGCCGGCTTGGTACGAGCCGGCTCTTGGTGTGCCCAATGTCTTGGAGAAGAGCCTCGCCGCCACGCGCTTGCTGACGGCGTGGGAAAGCAACGAGAAAGGGAAGACTGGACTCCGGGTCGGCTCCGACGTGCCTGAGCCTGAGGGGAGCACCTTCTACCCCTTCTTCATGAGCAGCATGGCCGTCGGGCTGGTTCCCCCCTTCTTCGACTTCTTTTACGAGGTCCTTGATCACTTCGGACTGCAAGCGCTGCATCTCCATCCCAACTCCGTCCTTCTATTGTCCATCTTCGCCTACAATTGTGAGGCATATTTGGGCGTGATGCCGTCCGTGGCTCTGCTATGCCACTTCTTCTTCCTTCGTGCTAGCGAGGGCCATATCTCCGGGTGTGCCAATTTCATCGCTGTCGGCAAGGCCAACTCGATCTCAAACACCGGGAAGAAGGCTGACAACCTCAGGGCTAAATGGGTCATGATGAGCGCCAAGCGTGTCCACCCACGCTTGGCGCTGCCGACGGAGAGGCCCCAGGCCGACAAGGCGTGGTCCTGCCCGAAGCTCACCGACAAGTGGGCGGCGTTGGTGCTGGAGCAGATGAAATCCGACCTGAAGCCCGGCAACGCAAAGGAGGCGAAGATTACAGGGGCCATGCTCCTAAGGGAGTTCCTAATGCTGAGCATGGCCCCGCTTCAAGCCCGCTCGCGCCCCTTGTGGGAACTTGGGGATGAAGAGGACAAGGTTCTCTTGAGCTCGGAGGCCTTGTCCGGCGAGGAGCTGACCGCGGCCTCCGCCTCCTATATGGGGACGATCAGGAGTATCCTCCGAATGTCTTTACTGCCTTGTTCCGCCACAAGGACAATGCGCTGATCGTGGCCTCCAAGCCGACCTTTGACGGGCGTGGACTGGTGCCGACGGTGCTCACCGGGGCCCCAGCGGCGCCAACGCCGGTGGAGCTGTCTTCTGGTGAGTCCCGTGAGGAAGAAGGGGAGGTGGAAGACTCGGAGGTGACCCCCGAAGGGATGGGGGAGACCTCCCCCCTGAGTAAGGCTGACATCCCCCGCACCTTCCCCGACGATGACGAGGCCGACGCTTCCCAGGAGAAGGAGGAACCTGCCGTGATCCCGACGAAGAGCAGGTCGGCGCTGATCCTCCGAGATTCTGCTGCTACTCTAGTGCTGGGTGGAGCCGCTTCCGATATAAATGGGAGGGGGCGGAGCCCCCGTCGCCCATCTTTCCTCTACCTCTCCCGCTTCTTCTCCTTTCTTGCTCCACTCCTCGCTTGTGCAGACATGGTGCCGATCTGGAGGTTCTCAGACGCAGAGAAGGGCAAGGCTCCCCTCAGCGAGCCCGAGCTGCTCCTGCCGAAGAAGAGGAGGTATCATCGCGCGCGAGATGGTCGTGAGGCCGGTGGTGTCTCGGCCTTGGTATGAGACGCCGCCTCCTGGGTACCCGCTGCCCTTGTACGCTCATGCCGACGATTCCGGAGGGAGGGGCGGTGATTGGCACCGCCCACACTAGGGTCGTGGTCGCTGTGCCGTGGAGGCGCACGCCATCGCCCCAGGGGTCCATGCTGCAGACTCTTCATGTGAGTTTGTGATGTGGGCGGCGATGCCCCCGAGCACCTGGATACACCTCCCGCAGTTCTTCGCCGCCGAGATGCCGCCGAGGGGCCTTCGCGAACTTTGGCTGCAGCACACCGATTGCGACGCCCCAGCGACTGGAGCGGAGATTGGAACCGTTGCCTCCGGGAAGATCTTCATGACACGAAGTTGGGGCGAGATTGCCCGAGTCTGCTGCGCAGAGGGCGCCCTCGCGATCCACTTTGAGTACGACAGGGCCTCCGTGTTGTTCTTCAAGGTCTTCGACGAGGAAGGCCGCCGCCTGGAGTGCTGCCCTGAAGGAGGTCGTCAAGACGACGCTGCGGCGGGCACGGGGCCCGCCACCGGTCTTGCCTGCAGCTCCTCTAGCGATAGCGGCGACTCCTGGTGGTCGAGCGACCCTCCTAAGCTCTTGGAGTCTCCGGAGACGAGCGATGACAGCTACATGCCCCCGAGCTCCCGCCGAGCCCGGAGCAGGGCTGTGGCGTCCAGCCGCCGTCACCGCTGATCTGGATGGGGTTGGCGCCGACCTCACGTGGCCCACTGTTGATGATGGCGTCGGCGACATCTGGTGCGCGTAGATAGAACCCCTAGGAATTCCTTCCCTTTTGTTCCCTGCGAGGAATCAAGAAACGGACCCCGTGGGGGCGTGTAAAGCGTCTGTAATGCCTTTTGTCAATATAGCCCTCATTATGAAGATTTGTGTGTGCATATCCTGCCGAGGCTCGGCCTCCCCTTTCCAATCCTGCGGCAGCTTGGTGCTCTACACTGACAGGTCCCGGTCCCTAGGCAAGTTGCAGCTGTCGCTGGTATGCCAGGTCACGTGTGGTGGTCAAGTCCAGGAGGTGAGCAGCCCGAGGTCCAGTAAGAGCTCCTGAGGCGTGATGCTCAAGAGGTCTCCTTTAGCACGCAAGCAGCTGTCTTAGGATGGGAAAGGAAGGAAACGTTGCTGCAGTAGGGCAGCGAAGGGAGTGAGCAAGGGTCTCGTGCTATAGCGACTGGTGAATCCAGAGCGAGAACTTATCTTGGCTGTCTGGGGTCGGCTCCTCGAGTCGTGCCGGACTCGCACGTCGGTCGCTGTAATGTAGCTAGGTCAGGCCCGTGCGGGTCTCCCCCTCCCCTCCATGTTCTTCTTGGTGCTCTACGTCCTCAGGTTCCGGCCCTCGAGCGAGCTCAGCTGCCGCTGGTATGCCAGGTCGTGTGCCATGGTCAAGGCCAGGGAGTGAGGGCTGGAGAGCCAGTAAGAGCTCCTGAGGCGCGATGCTTAGTTGTCCCCCTTTTAACGCGCAAGAGAATCACATGAGAGAAGAAGGAGAGTCTGCGGTACCGCCTGCTGTGGCCCTCAGGAAGTTCATGCAAGTTAGCGCGAGGAAGGGCACTGGTCGCCGTGGTGATTGCTGGTTTGCTTCTCGCGCGTGAGAGGGGACCCCCTACTGCGGAGAGCCCCCAGGGTGTGTACAGCCCTGACCTGACACGTGGCTTGGACGACAGGGCTAGACGAGGTGTGTCTGGGCACTCGTGAGCCAGCGTGGGACTCACGAGGCCCTACCTCAAGGCGGGTTGCGCCTGGTCTTGGTTCTTGTTTGCTGTCTTGGTCCTGCGAGATGGTTAGACAACGTGAAGGGCCCTGAAGAAAGACGGCCGGCGCGCGGCTCCCATGGTGGGCGAGAATCAAGCAGGTGATAGTCATAGGTAGATTAAGCATGAAAAGCATACTGGCTCAGGTAAATGCAGGGAAGATGCATGCCACTGGGTCCGGCCCGAGCGGCTTGGGAATGATGCAACCCGAGGGGCGCCCCCAACAAGGTAAGCTAAAGGCATAAAAAGGGAAGATACATGCCACAGGGACGGACCCACGCGGCCTGGGAATGATGCAGCCCTGGGGCGCTCCCAGCTGAATGAACTTGGAAAATGTCACCTGGTTCTGTTGATGAAGGAGAGTTGGGGTATCTGAAGGTATGCAGCGAAGGGGCTACTTCTCACGAGCCACCGGGGCCCTGAGCCTCGGGAGGCTCTGGGGGTCCAGCGGGTTCCTTGAGGACCGTCTTCATCTCCGTCAGCACGATGTGGTGCCTGGCCTCCTGAGCCGCTAGGATGCTCCGCAGGTTGCATTGATAGGCGGTCGCCACACTCGACAGGCCAAAAGGCATGCGAACGTAGCTGTGAGGTGGGCCCTCGTAGAGCCCCACACACGAAGGCCAGAAAAGCTCCTGAGAGGCGGCCCGGTTGAGCCCTCGGACGTCGATGCTAACACGCAGCCCGGCATCCTCGCCTGGATGGGGAGGTGCGCCTGGTGAGCAGCGGCCGCCGCGCATGGCCCTTGCGCCTTGCAGTTCCTGAGTGGTCTTGGTGATGAACTCCTGAATGGTGGGCACTCCTTCCCTGTGTTCTCCTGAGGGAGACGTGCCGCGAAGCACGCCTCCAAGTGGTGCCCAAGCGCCTCCCTCTTGATGCTGGCAAGGTCTGAGGCACTGCAGAAGAGAGCCCCCAAGCCCTGCCCGAGAGGGGCGCTGGGCGCGCTTTCCTATGCAATGGAGGGAGGCGCCCCAGGGGCGGGCTCCGATCCTGACAAGGCCCTGCGTGGCGCAACTGCTTCTTCTTCTTCTTGGGGTGGCCTTAGGGGGGGGGGTTGCTCGCCCTGGCTGTCGGGGTCATCGATTTCTGCAGCTTGCAAGGCATGCTCGAGGGAGCACACCGCGTATCTTTCTTCGCACAGGACTGTGATGATTCCGCCACTTCCCGGCATCTTGAGGACATTGTAGCCGTGATGGGTCACCGCCATGAACTTGGCCAGGGCTGGATACGCGAGGATGGCGTTGTATGGCAGGTGGATGTAGGCAACATCAAAGTCGATCAGTTCGGTGCGGTAGTTGTTGCGTTATCCGAAGGTAACGGGGAGGCGGACCTACCCGATCAGGGTAGTAGAGCCGTCGTTCACTCCTGAGAAAGGCTTGGTAGGCTGAAGCTGGTCATATGGCATTTGGAGGTTGTCGAACATGTCGACGGACATGACATTGAGCCCTGCGCCATCGTCAATGAGGGTCTTGGTAACTTGCACATTGCCAATGACTTGTGAACAGAGCATTGGGAGGACGCCTGCAGTAGCCGCACACTTGAGCTGATCTGCCGAACGGAACGTGATGGGGCACCTGGACTATCTGAGCGGGCGTGTGGCCTCGAGCTTGGGGAGAACTGCATTCACTTCGCGAGCAAACTTTTTGAAGATGCGCTGTGAGGCTGGGGCTTGAGATCCGCCCAAGATGCAGGAGATAGCATGTGGCTCCTGGAAGCCCCCAACCCCCTCATCTTGATGGTGGTCGTCATTCCTTCTGGGTGGTGGCGGTAGTGGAGGAAGGCCAACATTGCCTTGAGGACGAGCCTCACGAGGCTGGTCCCTCCAGGCACCCTCGCGAGGCTAATCCTGCCAGTGGTCCTCACGAGGCCGGTCGTGCCACTCCTGGCGCGGGCCACGGTCATATCAGCGTCCGCCGCCACGTCCTCCTCCTCGGCCGTAGCCCCGGTCATTGCGCTCGAGGCGTCGACCGAAGCATACTTCTCGAATGGCTCTGAGCTCTTGACAGTCACTGGTGTTGTGGGTATGCGGGTTGTGGAAGGCGCAGAACGGTCGGCTGCCCTTGGATGACTCGGGCTGGTCTCTGCCGCGCTTGGTGTCCGCTTCTACCATGAGCACGGCAACTCCCTTGCGCTTCACGTCCTTGGCCTTGGCTTTCTTCTCCTCCGGGTCCGCGGCAGGGAGCTCGAGGAGGGAGAGGCGCCCCTCCTCAGCTCTTGCACACTTGGTCGCGATGTTGAACAACTCCAAGGTCGTGCACAGCTCCTCATGGATGGCGAGATCCTCCTTCACCCTGATATCGTGGACGCCATCGGAGAACGCAGAGATGATGACCTCGTCGGTCACCTTGGGGATCTTGATTCGCGCATTGCTGAAGCGCTGGATGTACTTCTGCGGGGTCTCTCCTGATTGTTGCTTGATGTGGCGCAGGTCACCCGCGACCAGGGGTGGTCGCGAGTGCCGTGGTAGTTGGCGATGAAGTGGTTACGCATCTCGTCCTAGGAGGAAATCGAGCCTAGAGGCAGGTTTAGGAGCCAGGAGCGAGGGCCATCCTTGAGTGCCATGGGAAACCAGTTCGCCATGACTTTCTCGTCGCTGTTGGCCGCCTCGATGCTCAGCTCGTAGAGCTGTAGGAACTCTGTGGGGTTACGGGTGCCGTCGTAGCGAGGCGGCAGATCTGGCTTGAACTTGCTCGGCCAGGCGACGCTACACAGCTCGGGGGTGAAGGCGCGGCAGCCGACCGTGGTCACCGGGGCCCGCCTTGGAGGTGGAGCTTGGTCTTGGCGCCCGCGCGCCACCACGGCAAGCGGCGCGGGGCCTTGCTGCAGCAAATGATCCTGGCGCGGCGGTGCAAGGAGTGGCGGAGCGTTCGCTTGCGGTCGAGGGACTTCTTGACAGCTTCTTTCTTCACGCGCGGGCGCTGGTCGCGGTGGGTCGCACCGTGGAGCCGCGTGCCTTGGCGCTAGGGCGCCGTCTTGGTGCAGAGGTGGTGGAGGTGCTTCGTGAGCTGCGTCGCCCATGGCTGGCTGAGGGCGAGGCAGAGAGTGGGAGGACGCAGGGGAGCCCCCTGGGGCACGGACAAGCTCGGTGATGCGGTCAAGCCAGTCCTCGTAGAGGTCGTCGACCGGGCAGTAGCGCGGGAGCTCGTGCGCCATGAGGAGCGCGGCCCGTGCGTCCGTGGGAACGCGACGAGCGTGAGACGACCATCCTATCGCACCGAGGGGTGCAGCGAGGATGGTTGCTCCTCGTTCCCCGCCAGGCCAGTGGCGGCATTGGCGGCAAGCGATGAAGAGCGACGGGGTGGCCCGCTGACAGGGTTTGTCTGAGCAACGCGGGTGGCGAGGGCAACCCGGCGCTCAGCGCGGGCGCGGTGTGCGTCCGCCATGGAGACGATGAGGTGGCTTGACGCGGAGCGATGGAAAGGAAGCTTCGGTGCACCCCTACCTGGCGCGCCAAATGTCGGATCACAGGTTCCGGCAAAACCCTTAAGGTTCGAACACTCGGGTGCGCGCGAAGATCTCCCCCCTATCGATCCACGTCCTAACTTAGCTAAGATCTTACGAACTGGCTCGACGTACTCGCAACACAAGGGACACGAGATTTATACTGGTTCGGGCCACCGTTGTGGTGTAATACCCTACTCTAGTGTGGTGGTGGTGGATTGCCTCTTGGGCTGAGGATGAACAGTACAAGTGGAAGAACAGCCTCCTGAGGTTGAGGTCTTCTTGTGCTTGGTGATCTTGTGTCTATCGCCAAGGATGTGGTGGCTCCAATATCGGATCTCCTCTCCTTTCCCCCCTTAGCTACGGTGGTGGCTAGTTCTATTTATAGTGGCCCTGGTCCTCTCCCCAAATATTGAGCAGGAAGGGAGCCAACAACGGCCAATTTGAAAGGGGACATCTAGTATAGCTTATCCTGACAAAAGCAGTCTTCGCCTGCCAAAGGCTCTGGTGGTGACGCCGTCTTGGGCTCCACGGTGACCTCCATCTTGCCTACTTTCTGGTCTTGGTCTCGTTGCACCAATATGGAAATCTTTGCTTGATGCCTCGGTACTCCGCGCCAGCGCCTGGCCCCTTAGCACCAAAGAGGAAACAAGGACACTGCGCGCACTGGCGCCCGCCTGGTCTGGATCGTCACGGCTTACGTCACGAGAACCTTGCGAGGTTTGCCTGGCCTTGAACTGTCCACCCCTTACGAGCCAGCCTGGTGAGGCCGCTCGTGAGGAGGTCTTGTGTCGTCCGCCTCGCGAGGCTTGGTCCCTCGCGAGGGTCTTGATTCCTTGTTGATGAAGATGGGCCGTACAGGCCTGCTAGCAGAGCCACGTCGTGGGCCATAGGCAGGCAAGTCTGGGGACCCCCGTTCCCAGAACGCTGACAACGGTAACCCTGTCTTGGAGGTCATGTTGTTGGACAACGATGAACCTATGAGCTATGGAGAAGCGATGGTGGGCCTTGATTCCAACAAATGGCTAGGAGCCATGAAATCTGAGATGGGATCCATGTACGAGAACAAAGTATGGACTTTGGTGGACTTCCCAATGATCGGGAGAATAAATGGATCTTTAAGAAGAAGACATACGCTGATAGTAATGTCACTACTTATGAAGCTCAACTTGTCGCAAAGAAGTTTCCAACAAGTTCAAGGAGTTGATTACGGTGAGACTTTCTCACTCATAGCGATGCTAAACTTTGTTGGAATTATTTTAGCAGTTGCTACATTTTCAATTGCGAAATCTGGTAGATGGATGTCAAAACAAAGTTTTGATACGTCTCCAACGTATCTATAATTTTTGACTGTTCCATGCTGTTATATTATCAATCTTGGATGTTTTATAATCATTTTATAGTCATCGATGATCCGTGAGTAGTTCTTTGTAGACCATCAGGTTTGTAGTTAGTAGCTAGATGGCTCCATCTCTCTCTCTTGATTCTTAATACAATGGTCTCTTGGAGATCCATATGATGTAACTCTTTTGCGGTGTGTTTGTTGGGATCGATGAACTTTGAGTTTATGATCAGATCTATCTTTTTATATCCATGAAAGCTATTTGAGTTTCTTTAATCTCTTTGAAGGAAATATGGCACGGCCAAGAGGTGGCGCGCGCCCCCCTAAGGGGAGTCCGAATAGGACAAGGGGAAGGGGGCGCGGTCCCTCTTTCCCTCTCCCTCTCCCTCTCCTTCCTTCTTCTCCTAGTTGGACTAGGAAAGGGGGGACCTACTCCTACTAGGAGTAGGATTCCCCTCTTGGGGCGCTCCCTAGGGGCCGGCTGGCCCTCCCCTCCTCTCTCCTTTATATACGGGGGAGCGGGCACCCCACAGACACACAAGTTGATCTTTAGCCGTGTGCGGTGCCCCCCTCCACATTTTTCCACTTTGGTCATATTGTCGTAGTGCTTAGGCAAAGCCCTGCATCGGTAACTTCATCATCACCGTCAACACGCCGTCATGCTAACCGAGCTCACCCTCGGCCTCAGCTGGATCAAGAGTATGAGGGACGTCCCCGAGCTGAACATGTGTAGATCGCGGAGGTGCCGTGCGTTCGGTACTTGATCGGTTGGATCGCGAAGACGTTTGACTATATCAACCGAGTTACTTAACGCTTCCGCTTTCGACCTACGAGGATAAATAGACACACTCTTCCCTCTCGTTGCTATGCATCTCCTAGATAGATCTTGCGTGATCGTAGGAAATTTTTTGTAATACTGTGTTCCCTAACAGTGGCATCCGAGCCAGGTTATGTGTAGATGTTATATGCACGAGTAGAACACAAAGAGTTGTGGGCGATAATAGTCATACTGCATACCAACATGTCATACTTTGATTCGGCGGTATTGTTGGATGAAGCGGCCCAAACCAACATTACATGACCGCGTTCATGAGACTGGTTCTACCGACGTGCTTCACACACAGGTGGCTAGTGGGTGTCTGTTTCTCCAACTTTAGTTGAATCGAGTGTGACTACGCCCGGTCCTTGTTGAAGATTAAAACAACACACTTGACGAAAAATCATTGTGGTTTTTGATGCGTAGGTAAGAACGGTTCTTGCTAAGCCCGTAGCAGCCACGTAAAACTTGCAACAACAAAGTAGAGGACGTCTAACTTGTTTTTGCAGGGCTTGTTGTGATGTGATATGGTCAAGACGTGATTATATAAATTGTTGTATGAGATGATCATGTTTTGTAACAAAGTTATCGGCAACTGGCAGGAGCCATATGGTTGTCTCTTTATTGTATGAAATGCAATCGGCATGTAATTGCTTTACTTTATCACTGAGCGGTAGCGACAGTCGTAGAAGCAATAGTTGGCAAGACGACAATGATGCTACGATGGAGATCAAGGTGTCAAGCCGGTGATGATGGTGACCATGATGATGCTTTGGAGATGGAGATCAAAGGCACAAGATGATGATGGCCATAACATATCACTTATATTGATTGCATGTGATGTTTATCCTTTATGCATCTTATTTTGCTTAGTACAGCGGTGGCCTTATAAGATGATCTCTCACTAAATTTCAAGGTATAAGTGTTCTCCCTGAGTGTGCACCTGTTGCTACAGTTCATCGTGCCGAGACACCACGTGATGATCGGGTGTCATAAGCTCTACGCTCACATACAACGGGTGCAAGCCAGTTTTGCACAAGGAGAATACTCAGGTTAAACTTGACGAGCCTAGCATATGCAGATATGGCCTCGGAACACTGAGACCGAAAGGTCGAGCGTGAATCATATAGTAGATATGATCAACTTAGTGATGTTCACCATTGAAAACTTCTCCATCTCACATGATGATCAGAGATGGTTTAGTTGATATGGATCACGTGATCATTTAGATGACTAGAGGGATGTCTATCTAAGTGGGAGTTCTGAAGTAATATGATTATTTGAACTTCAATTTATCATGAACTTAGTACCTGATAGTATTTTGCATTTCTATGTTGTTGTAGATAAATGGCCCGTGCTACTGTTCCTTTGAATTTTAATGCATTCCTAGAGAAAGCTAAGTTGAAAGATGATGGTAGCAACTACACGGACTGGGTCCGTAACTTGAGGATTATCCTCATTGCCGCATAGAAGAATTACGTACTGGAAGCACCGCTAGGTGCTAGGCCTGCTGCAGATGCTACTGATGACGTTAAGAACGTCTGGCAGAGCAAAGCTAATGACTACTCGATAGTTCAGTGTGCCATGCTTTACGGCTTAGAACCAGGACTTCAACAACGTTTTGAACATCATGGAGCATATGAGATGTTCTAGGATTTGAAGTTAATAATTCAAGCAAATACCCGAATTGAGAGATATGAAGTCTCCAATAAGTTCTACAGCTGGAAGATGGAGGAGAATAGTTCTGTCAGTTAACATATACTCAGAATGTCTAGGTACCACAACCACTTGATTCAACTGGGAGTTAATCTTCCTGATGATAGTGTCATTGACAGAGTTCTTCAATCACTGCCACCAAGCTACAAAAGCTTCGTGATGAACTATAATATGCAAGGGATGGATAAGACAATTCCCGAGCTCTTCGCAATGCTAAAGGCTGCGGAGGTAGAAGTAAAGAAGGAGCATCAAGTGTTGATGGTTAACAAGACCACTAGTTTCAAGAAGAAGGGCAAAGGGAAGAAGGGGAACTTCAAGAAGAACGGCAAGCAAGTTGATGCTCAAGTGAAGAAACCCAATTCTGGACCTAAGCCCGAAACTGAGTGCTTCTACTACAAAGGGATTGGTCACTTGAAGCGGAACTACCCCAAGTATTTGGCGGATAAGAAGGATGGCAAAGTGAAAGGTATATTTTATATACATGTTATTGATGTGTACCTTACTAATGCTTGCAGTAGCGCTTGGGTATTTGATACTAGTTCTGTTGCTCATATTTGCAACTCGAAACAGGGGCTACGGATTAAGCGAAGATTGGCTAAGGACGAGGTGATGATGCGCGTGGGAAAGTGTTCCAAACTCGATGTGATCGCGGTCGGCACGCTACCTCTACATCTACCTTCGGGATTAAAATTAGACCTGAATAATTGTTATTTGTTGCCAGCATTAAGCATGAACATTATATCTGGCTCTTATTTGATGCGAGACGGTTATTCATTTAAATAAGAGAATAATGGTTGTTCTATTTATATGAGTAATATCTTTTATGGTCATGCACCCTTGACGAGTGGTCTATTTTTATTGAATCTCGATAGTAGTGATACTCATATTCATAGTATTGAAGCCAAAAGATATAAGTTTAATAATGATAGTGCAACTTATTTGAGGCACTGCCGTTTAGGTCATATTGGTGTAAAGTGCATGAAGAAACTCCATGATGATGGGCTTTTGGAATCACTTGATTATGAATCACTTGATGCTTGCGAACCATGCCTCATGGGCAAGATGTCTAAGACTCTGTTCTCCAGAACAATGGAGCGAGCAACAGACTTGTTGGAAATAATACATACTGATGTATGCGGTCCGTTGAGTGTTGATGGTCACGGCGGGTATCATTATTTTCTGACCTTCATAGATGATTTAAGCACATATGGGTATATCTACTTGATGAAACATAAGTCTGAAACATTCGAAAAGTTCAAAGAATTTTAGAGTGAAGTGGAAAATCATCGTAACAAGAAAATTAAGTTTCTACGATCTAATCGTGGAGGTGAATATTTGAGTTATGAGTTTGGTCTTCATTTGAAACAATGTGGAATAGTTTCGCGACTCACGCCACATGGAACACCACATCATAATGGTGTGTCCGAACGTCGTAATCGTACTTTACTAGATATGGTGCGATCTATGATTTCTCTCACCGATTTATCGCTATCGTTCTGGGGTTACGCTTGGAGACGGCTGCATTCACATTAAATAGGGCACCATCTAAATCCGTCGAGATGACACCTTATGAACTGTGGTTTGGCAAGAAACCCAAGTTGTCGTTTCTTAAAGTTTGGGGCTGCGATGCTTATGTGAAAAAGCTTCAACCTAATATGCTCGAACCCAAATCGGAGAAATGTGTCTTCATAGGATACCCAAAGGAGACTGTTGGGTACACCTTCTATCATAGATCCGAAGGCAAGATATTCGTTGCTAAGAATGGATCCTTTCTAGAGAAGGAGTTTCTCTCGAAAGAAGTGAGTGTGAGGAAAGTAGAACTTGATGAGGTAACTATACCTGCTCCCTTATTGGAAAGTAGTTCATCACAGAAATCTGTTCCTGTGACTCCTACACCAATTAATGATGAAGCTAATGATGATGATCATGTAACTTCAGATCAAGTTACTACCGAACCTTGTAGGTCAACCAGAGTAAGATCCGCACCAGAGTGGTACGGTAATCCTGTTCTGGAGGTCATGTTACTTGACCATGACGAACCTACGAACTATGAGGAAGCAATGATGAGCCCAGATTCCGCAAAATGGCTTGAGGCCATGAAATCTAAGATGGGATCCATGTAAGAAAACAAAGTGTGGACTTTGGTTGACTTGCCCGATGATCGGCAAGCCATAGAGAATAAATGGATCTTCAAGAAGAAGACTGACACTGACGGTAATGTTACTGTCTCCAAAGCTCGACTTGTTGCAAAAGGGTTTCAACAAGTTCAAGGAGTTGACTATGATGAGACCTTCTCACACGTAGAGATGCTTAAGTCCGTACGAATCACGTTAACAATTGCCGCATTTTATGATTATGAAATTTGGCAAATGGATGTCAAAACTGCATTCCTTAATGGATATCTTAAAGAAGAGTTGTATATGATGCAACTAGAAGGTTTTGTCGATCCAAAAGGTGCTAACAAAGTGTGCAAGTTCCAGCGATCCATTTATGGACTGGTGCAGGCATCTTGGAGTTGGAGTATACGCTTTGATAGTGTGATCAAAGTATATGGTTTTATACAAACTTTTGGAGAAGCCTGTATGTACAAGAAAGTGAGTGGGAGCTCTGTAGCATTTTTGATATTATATGTGGATGAAATATTGTTGATTGGAAGTAATAGTGAATTTCTGAATTGCATAAAAGGATACTTGAATAAGAATTTTTCAGTGAAAGAACTCAGTGAAGCTGCTTATATATTGGGCATCAAGATCTATAGAGATAGATCAAGACGCTTAATTGGACTTTCACAAAGCACATACCTTGATAAAGTTTTGAAGAAGTTCAAAATGGATCAAGCAAAGAAAGGGTTGTTGCCTGTGTAACAAGGTATGAAGTTGAGTCAGACTCAATGCCCGACCACTGCAGAAGATGCAGAGAAAATGAAAGTCATTCCGTATGCCTCAGCCATAGGTTGTATCATGTATGCAATGTTGTGTACTAGACCTGATGTGTGCCTTGCTATTAGTTTAGCAGGGAGGTACCAAAGTAATCCAGGAGTGGATCACTAGACAGCGGTCAAGAACATCCTGAAATACCTGAAAAGGACTAAGGATAGGTTTCTCGTTTATGGAGGTGACAAAGAGCTCGTCATAAACGGTTACGTCAATGCAAGCTTTGACACTGATCCGGATGACTCTAAGTCACAAGCAGGATACGTATTTTTATTGAATGGTGGAACTGTCAGTTGGTGCAGTTCTAAGCAGAGCGTCATGGCGGGATCTACGTGTGAAGCAGAATACATAGCTACTTTAGAAGCAGGAAATGAAGGAGTCTGGATGAAGGAGTTCATATCCGATCTAGGTGTAATACCTAGTGCATTGGGTCCAATGAAAATCTTTTGTGACAATACTGGTGCAATTGCCTTGGCAAAGGAATCCAGATTCCACAAGAGAACCAAGCACATCAAGAGACGCTTCAATTCCATCCATGATCAAGTCAAGGAGGGAGACATAGAGATTTGCAAGATACATACGGATCTGAATGTTGCAGACCCATTGACTAAGCCTCTCTCATGAGCAAAATATGATCAGCACCAAGACTCCATGGGTGTTGGAATCGTTACTGTGTAATCTAGATTATTGACTCTAGTGCAAGTGGGATACTGAAGGAAATATGCCCTAGAGGCAATAATAAAGTTGTTATTTATATTTCCTTATATCATGGTAAATGTTTATTATTCATGCTAGAATTGTATTAACCGAAAACTTAGTACATGTGTGAATACATAGACAAGTAGAGTGTCCCTAGTGAATACATAGACAAACATGTGTTGTCATTTCATGAACGGGATCACATCATTGGAGAATGATGTGATGGACTCGACCCATCTGTTAGCTTAGCATTATGATCGTTTAGTTTATTGCTATTTCTTTCTTCGTGACTTATACATGTTCCTATGACTATGAGATTATGCAACTCCCTAATACCGGAGGAACACTTTGTGTGCTGTCAAACGTCACAACGTAACTGGGTGATTATAAAGATGCTCTACAGGTGTCTCCAATGGTGTTTGTTGAGTTGGCATAGATTAAGATTAGGATTGGTCACTCCGTGTATCAGAGAGGTATCTCTAGGCCCTCTTGGTAATGCGTATCACTATGAGCCTTCCAAGCAATGTGACCAATGATTTAGTCACAGGATGATGCATTATGGAACGAGTAAATAGACTTGCTGGTGACGAGATTGAACTAGGTATGATGATACCGACGATCGAATCTCGGGCAAGTAACATACCGATGAGAAAGGGAACAACGTATGTTGTTTTGCGGTTTGACCGATAAAGATCTTCGTAGAATATGTAGGAACCAATGTGAGCATCCAGGTTCCGCTATTGGTTATTGATCGAAGATATGTCTCAGTCATGTCTACATAGTTCTTGAACCCGTAGGGTCCGCACGCTTAATGTTCGATGATTATATGTATTGTGAATTATGTGATTTGATGTACTGAAGGTTGTTCGGAGTCTCGGATGTGATCATGGACATGACGAGGAGTCTCGAAATGGTCGAGACATAAAGATTGATATATTGGACCATGTTATTCGGACATTGGAAGTGTTCCGGATAGTTTCGGATAAAACCGGAGTGTCGGAGGGTTACCGGACCCCCCCCCCCCCGGGCAGTTATGGGCCTTAGTGGGCCTTAGGGGAGAGGGCCACAGCCAGGAGGTAGCGCGCGCCGCCCCCCAAGGGGTGTCTGAATAGGGCAAGGGGATGGGGGCGCGATCCCTCTTTCCCTCTCCCTCTCCTTCCTTCTTCTCCTAGTAGGACTAGGAAAGGGGGGGACCTACTCCTACTAGGAGTAGGATTCCCCTCTTGGGGCGCACCCTAGGGGCCAGCCGGCCCTCCCCTCCTCTCTCCTTTATATACGGGGGAGGGGGCACCCCATAGACACACAAGTTGATCTTTAGCCGTGTGCGGTGTCCCCCTCCATAGTTTTCCACCTCGGTCATATTGTCGTAGTGCTTAAGCGAAGCCCTGCATCGGTAACTTCATCATCACCGTCAACACGCCATCGTGCTGACTGAACTCACCCTTGGCCTCAGCTGGATCAAGAGTACGAGGGACATCACTAAGCTGAACGTGTGCAGATCACGGAGGTGTCGTTCGTTCGGTACTTGATCGGTTGGATCGCGAAGACGTTCGACTACATCAACCGCGTTACTTAATTAATGCTTTCGCTTTCGGTCTATGAGGGTACGTAGACCCACACTCTCCCCCCTCATTGCTATGCATCTCCTAGATAGATCTTGCGTGATCATAGGAAAATTTTGGGATACTGCGTTCCCCAACACTCTTATATGCATGATTGCTTATAGCCTCGTATTTCTTCTTTGATATTTGGGTTTTGTATGGCCAACTTGATCTATTTATCTAGCAATGGGAAGAGGTGCTTTGTAGTGGGTTCGATCTTACGGTGCTTGATCCCAGTGACAGAAAGGGAACTGACACATATGTATCGTTGCTACTAAGGTAAAACGATGGGGTCTATCTCTACATAGATAAATCTTGTCTACATCATGTCATCGTTCTTATTGCATTACTTCATTTCTCCATGAATTTAATATAGTAGATGCATGCTGGATAGTGGTCGATGTGTGGAGTAATTGTAGTAGATGAAGGTAGGAGTCTGTCTACTAATCTTGGACGTGATGCCTATATAATGATCATTGCCTGGATATCATCATAATTATTTGAGGTTCTATCAATTGCCCAACAGTAATTTGATTACCCACCGTTTGCTATTTTTCTCGAGAGAAGCCACTAGTGAAACCTACGGTCCCCAAGTCTTCTTTTTCATATATTTGCCTTTCCAATCTACTTTTCATTTGCTTTTTCAGATCTACTAAAACAAAAACCCAAAAATACTTTGCTGCAATTTTCCCTTATTTATTTTATTTGGCGTTCAATCTATCAATCTACTACGAATTTATCTCATGTTCGTTTGCCTATCTTGAGGCGCCGTACCCTGAAAGGGATTGACAACCCCTTTAACACGTCGAGTTGCGAGGATTTGTTATCTGTGTACAGGGGCTGTTTACGTTGTGTTGCTTGGTTCTCCTACTAGTTCGATAACCTTGGTTTCATATCTGAGGGAAATACCTACCGCCGTTGTGCTGCATCATCCCTTGCTCTTTGGGAAAATACCGACGTAGCTTCAAGCCACATCAAAAGGAATTTCTGGCGCTGTTGCCGGGGAGGATCTTCAACATATACCAGGTTCCTAATCACAAATCTCATCTCCTAGCAATTTACATTATTTGCCATTTGCCTCTCGTTTTCCTCTCCCCCACTTCCCAAAATTTTTTTGTTTTATTCGCCCCTCTTTTCGTTTGCCGTTTTCTTGCCGGATCTGTTTTTGTGTGCAATTTTATTTGCCATTATTATCATTATGGATAGTTCTTCCTCTATTGCTTGCACTCCTGAGAACGAGGTTCTCTACTTTAAACAAAGGGGAGCATAAAATTTAAAAGATGCTTGGTATAGGATCTGCAATGCTCATAAAAGATCTACCCGTAAGCAATCCATCATTGTTCTTCTTCGTTGTTTTATGTTGGCATCACCACTTGGTATAGATTTGCCCTTGATACGATTACCGGTGGAAATTTCTTGATGTGTCCTTCTCTTGATGCCTTTAATGCTATGGGAAATTTAGTGGGCTCACCACCACTTATGATTAATGAAACAACTTTGACTCTTGAGCATGTTATGAAAAGACTAGATGCTATTGAAAAGAAAATGCTCACTGGAAATTATAGATAAAACGATTCATAATTTTTCTACCAATATTGGGTCAAAAGTGGGAGATATTCTTAAGTTGTTAAAAGAGAAGGGTACCTTAATCCATGAAAGAATAGAAGAAAGTCCGTCTCGGATTGATAAATTAGAAGAAATCTTTAGTAATCTAAACACGGCTTTTGCTCCCACTAAAACTATCAAGAAAACTCCCGTAAGGAGGGGTAGATCCAAGAACAAGGGTGCAACGTCTAGTTATAGTAATAATGGAGATCTTAAGATGATTAGTGTTCACCCGGATTTTGTTGAAGTGATAAGAGATCCTTTTTGCAAGAACGAGATCTTTGAATTTATTCCTAGGAGTTTGTTATTGAAAATCTTTATGCTAAATATTTGAAGGATTCTAAGTGTTTGATTGAAGAGTTGGACAAGGATGACAAAACTCAGATCCTTTCTTTATGCCTAGCTAAGGGCATAAGACTATAGCGCTTGTTGGGAGGCAACCCAATGAATAAATTTTATTTTCGCTTTTTGCTTCCTGTTTTTGTGTGTTAGCACAATTATGCTACTGTTATGATTGTTTTTTATGTTTTAATTAGTCTTTGTGCCAAGTAAAGCCTTTAGGATCTTCTTGGGGGATAGTTGTTTGACCTTGCTGAAAAAACAGAAACTTTTATGCTCATGAAATTAATTTTCATTTCTTACCAGAGAGCGGTAAAATACCCATTCCACTTGCAGTAGATCAATACACAAATTTCTCATGCCGTCCTAATTTTTAAGAATTTTTGGAATTACAGAAGTATTCGAAATAGTCAGATTGCTACAAACTGTTTTGTTTTGACAGATTCTATTTTCTTTGTGGTGTGTGCTTATTTTGATGGCTCTATGGTTTTCTTTGATGAGTTTTTGCCATGGAAAAGTTGGAATACAATAGATATAATGCAAAAAATATGAATTGGTTTGATACAACACTCATAGTAGTGATTTATTATTCTTATACTAACAGATCTCACGAAGGTTTTGTTGAGTTTTGTGTGATTGAAGTTTTCAAGTTTTGGGTTATCTTACGATGGATGAAGGAAGGATGGAAGAGCCTAAGCTTGGCGATGCCCCGACATCCCAAGCTATTATCCAAAAATGAGCTACCAACTAAGCTTGGGGATGCCCCCGAGTGGCGTCCCCGCTTTCTTCCAATGACCATCGGTATTTACTTAAAACTATATTTTTATCCATCACATGATATGTGTTTTGCTTGGAGCGTCTTGTATGGTATGAGTCTTTGCTTGTTTTATTTTGTGTTTTAAGTTATCAATCCTTGCTGGACACACCTATTTGAGAGAGCCAGAATTATGTGATGATTTGTTAGAATTGCTCTCTATGCTTCACTTAAATTTTTATGAGCAATGGACTTTCTCTAGTGCTTCACTTATATCTTTTTGAGCATGGTGTGCTTTAGTATTTTTCAAGAAATGCTCTCTTCCTTTACTTAGATTTATTTGAGAGTTAATAAAATTTTCAAGAAATTCTATTTTGCTTCACTTAAATTAATTTGATAGAAAGAAAAATTTATTATGCTCATGATCTTCACTTATATTTGCTTGAGTTTATGAAAAGCAACACATGAAAATTAGTCCCAAAATGATAGATATCCAAGAAGGCTAAATAAAAACTATCATGAAGATGATTGGACAAAATAAAATTAATTCTTAGTAATAGTTTTGAGATATGATGATGTGATATGTGAGTCATCTTGATGAGTAATTATGCTTTAGTAAGAATATTGGTGTTAAGGTTTGTTATTCCCTATGCAAGTATGAAAGCCAATAGTCATGAAATGAAATTACATCCTACTTGGGGTGCATTATTTAGTGTTATTTATGCTTAATGCTTGCTTATGATATTATCTGTTTCTTAGTTGGTCGCTTCCCAATCTTTTGCTAGCCTTCATTTTGCGCTAAGTATAATCACTACTTGTGCATCCAAAAACCTTTAACCCAGTTTTGCCACATGAGTCCACTATATCTACCTATATGCGGTATTATTTTGCCATTCTAAGCAAATTTGCATGGGCCATCTCTAATTTTCAAAATAAACTTCTCTTTGTGTGTTTGTACCGCTCGCGGAGCGGTGAGGGGTGGCTAATATTTTCCATGCTAGATGTGTTATTGTCAAGATTAGTGTTTATTCACTTATCATTGCACGAGAGTAAGGCAAAGGTATTAGGGATGCCCAGTCCCGAAATGAAAAAAAAACTAAATTTACTTTATGTTGTCAAATAATAAATTCCTTGGAAAGTGTTGGTATGGAGGGCACCAGTGGATACGGTTAGCCATGGAAAGTGAAAGTTGCTGTGGAAAAAGGAATAAACTTTATTTTCTGTTTGGAAACCACCTATGATATATCTATGCATGGAAAGTATTGTGAACTCTAAGTCGTTTTCATTGGTGGGATGGATACACCTCTCAAAATGTTTTTATCTCTAAGTTTTTCGCTTTGAGCTCTGGCACCTCTACAAATCTCTACTTCCCTCTACAAAGTGCCTTTATTTTACTTTATGCAGTTTTTATTTTGAGTCTCCATCTTCTCTTATAAAAATCACCAACTAGGAGGCAATATGATCATACTTAAGTATTGGGTGTAGCTAATATTCGAGTGTGTTTCATGAATGGATCAATGTTTGAGCATGATGGGCTAGGGATAACTTATTTTGCGTTGATATTTTGAAAGACATGGTTGTTTGTTGATATGCCTGAGTATCTAATTTATCATGTCAAAATTGCTTTGAACAACTAAAAGTCCAATTGTCCATGCTATAAATAAAAGAATATGATATGACATGATAGGCAACATTCCACATCAAAAATTCTGTTTTTATCACTTGCCTACTCGAGGACGAGTAGGAGTTAAGCTTGGGGATGCTGATACATCTCCAACGTATCTATAATGTTTTATTGTTCGGTGTTGTTATATTATCAATCTTGGATGTTTTATAATCATTTTATAGTCATTTTATATCATTTTTTGGTACTAACCTATTGACATAGTGCCAAGTGCCAGTTCCTGTTTTTTCTGTGTTTTTTACATTGCAGAAAATCAATATCAGAGGGAGTCCAAATGCCACGAACCTTTATGGAGATTTTTTTATGGACCATAAGGAACATGTTGGGCCCTAGTTGCACCTGGGGGAGTCCCAAGGAGGGGACAACCCACCAGGGCACGCCAGGAGGCTCAGGCGTGCCCTGGTGGGTTGTGCCCATCTCGGGTGCCCCCGGGACCGCCTCTTTGCCCTATAAATGCTCCAATATTTCTAGAACCCTAGGAGACTTGATATAATATTCATCCAGCCGTCGCAGAGTCCAGAACCACCATATCCAATCTAGACACCATCTCGGATGGGGTTCACCACCTCCATTGGTGCCTCTCCGATGATGCGTGAGTAGTTCTTTGTAGACCTTCGGGTCCGTAGTTAGTAGCTAGATGGCTTCATCTCTCTCTCTCTCTCTCTCTCTCTCTTTATTCTCAACACAATGGTCTCTTGGAGATCCATATGATGTAACTCTTTTGTGGTGTGTTTGTTCGGATCGATGAACTTTGAGTTTATGATCAGATCTATCTTTTTATATCCATGAAAGTTATTTGAGTTTCTTTGATCTCTTATATGCATGATTGCTTATAGCCTCGTATTTCTTCTCCGATATTTGGGTTTTATTTGGCCAACTTGATTTATTTATCTTGCAATGGGAAGAGGTGCTCTGTAGTGGGTTCGATCTTACGGTGCTTGATCCCAGTGATAGAAAGGAAACCGACACGTATGTATCGTTGCTACCTAGGATAAAAAGATGGGGTCTATCTCTACATAGATAGATCTTGTCTTCATCATGTCATCATTCTTATTGCATTACTCCGTTTCTCCATGAACTTAATACACTAGATGCATGCCGGATAGCGGTCGATGTGTGGAGTAATAGTAGTAGATGCAGGCAGGAGTCGGTCTACTAATCTTAGATGTGATGCCTATAATGTGATCATTGCCTGGATATCATCCTAATTATTTGAGGTTCTATCAATTGCCCAACAGTAGTTTGTTTACCCACCATTTGCCATTTTTCTCGAGAGAAGCCACTAGTGAAACCTACGGCCCTCGGGTATTCTTTTTCATATATTTGCCTTTGCGATCAACTTTTTCTTTGCTTTTTTAGATCTACTAAACCAAAAACCCAAAAATAATTTGCTGCAATTTTCACTTATTTATTTTATTTGGCGTTCGATCTATCAATCCTGCCTCAACCGAGGTTGCTGGATAAGCTGGAAAGGTTTGGTGAGCCACTTGCTCTGCCGCTATCTGAGCCGCTCGTTCCGCATCTTGACGAATCCTCTCTTGATCTGCCAAGTTACGGGCTCCAGCCTGCACCGGCTCATGCCTATATGGCCGGTTGTGGCATTGAGCATTACTTGACATCTCTGCGGACTCCATGTGCCTACTGTAACTCGGGCTCCGGCTTGGGCGAGGAGTTGAATGAATCCTGTCTCGACTGTAGGAGTATGCATCCTGCTGGGCCAAAGCTATCTGAAGTAGTTCTCTTACCCTCCGGTTTCAATTGCTACTGGCGAGTCACCTTCCATTGGGAGAGCTGCCAAACGGGCCGACGCTGTGATGAGATTTTCCATAGGGTTGGAGAAGTGACCCGGAGGTGTTGATACATAACGAGGAGGAGCTGTATTCATGCAAGGTGGCTCCATGGCGCGTGGCTGAACTGGTGCACCGAGTGTCCTGACCCGGTTTGCCTCCGGCGGGTTGCTCCCCCCAGCCCCGGGTGTATGGAACAGGTTCCTCAGATCCAGCATTAGAGGCAGACGCGACTGAGTTTTCTGATGCCTCCTCCTCATGACCTCATTTGATGCATTAAGATCCACCAAGAGCCGGAAAGTTTCTGCTTGAAGCTGTTGAGCACGAGCATCCAGAGCTGCTCGTTCTGCTGCCATCCGGGTTTCCTCCGCGGCTAGATTTTCCTTAGCTTGCACCATCTACCCCCCGCATGCGTGCCACTTTTGCGTCGTGCTGGGTTTTATCTGCCAGTTCTACCACAACGTTTAACAAAATCGTCAGCCTATCCATGAGGTCCATTAGAACCTGAGCTGGGGGGCGCGCGGGGACTCCTGACCCGGATGTTGCCGACCCGGTAGCTGCCGCTGCTGCTGCGGTGGAGTTCTGCCCAGGCCGTGTCCCCGCCGTGAAGACTCTGGCCCAATTCGGCGGCTCAAGGGGGTCCAGAATACTGCTACCATCAGAACAACCCCCAAGCATGCCGTCTTGTAGCTGGTACAACGAGTCCGTCTCACCTATCGATGATGCAGTATCAGAGCAGATGGCCGTCTCCCCATCTTACATCGATCGGAGTATTCACCGCCATGGATGCAGCCTACGAAGGCATGTTTCACGACAGATTGAACACGGGTGGACCTCGCGCGCTGAGCTGTTTCGATGAGGTCGGTGTGGACGTCCGGCTCAGGGCCTGACTCGCCGATCTGGCCGATGAAAACGTGAATTCCGCTGAAGGGGACCCGGTACCCGTACTCGATCGAGCCGGCCTCGGGCCCTAGCCTACGTCGTCGATGTAGAGTTTTCCGCGACGACTCTTGGTCATCCGGCCCACAGCGTATCCCTTGAGCCCTTCGAAGTTGCCCTTAAAGAACTCAAATCCACCGTGCGCTGGCCCCATGGTGGGCGCCAACTGTCGTGGAATTGACACGACAGATGTCCTAGAGCAAGGACTTAGTCGTAGGGCCATCGCACTAGGAAGCTTAAAGGGGTTAATCGGGACAAGGGACACACGAGAGAGTTTTTATACTAGTTCGGCCCCTTACGATCAAGGTAAAAGCCTACGTCTAGTTGTGTTGATATTGTTGGGGTTTCGATCACCAAGAGGCTAGTTCGTCGGCTTGGTTATCGATCTCTTGTTTCTTTCCCTAAGCCGCCACCGGGTCGTCCCCTTATATACATGGGTTAACGCCTGGTGGCCTACAGAGTCCCGGCCGGCTCATAATCGTGTCCGGCTCGGTGACTTCCTTTGCACGCCTTTCTTTACAAGTCTTTCCTTACATACGGTGTTTCACAATATCAGGCCTTAAGATGGCCCCAGGCCTTTGGGCCTTCTATACGTTTAGTAAACTATCATCTTGAATGTTTATTGGGCTTCTTATGTAACCCGCCATTAGGGCTGACACGGCCCCTCCTGGGGCGGGTTATACTGGTAGTAATATCCCCAACAGACATGGCTAACCATGATTAGTTTATACACTCTGCAGAGGTTTGTGCACTTTTCCCCACAAGACTCGATCTCCTCCGTTGTATTTCTCGGACAGCCTGGTGTTTGAGAAATGGATGACCGAGACGCAGTCTTTCTGAAGAAGTCCCCTTAACCGATAGATAGGCCGGTACACCTACAATCCCCTACATCTGCTAGCCTATCATGGAAAGGTTTCCCACAACTTATCATGAATCAACTTACTCCAGGGTGAATCGAGTACGGTGAGTCACGAGCCTCCTGAAGTATTAACTTCCTCATCTCCGTGTTATTGGGCGCGTAAACACGATCCTCAAACCATAAGGTTTTGTGCTCATCCACACGAAAACCCTTGGCTTTGCCTTTGCTTATTTTCTCCTTTATCTCAGCAATTTCCTTATCATCCTTCTGAGCTTCTTGAATCTTTCCCAATAATGTGGACTGAACATGCATTGCTGCAACAAAACCTCTTGGGACTACCTCCAAACGAAGTTCCTTGAGATCATCGACTAACTCCTATGGTAATCCTCCTCTTACGAGGGTATTGACATAACTCTTGCAAATGAAAGCGTCTGCTACGACATTGGACTTTCCTGGATGATAATGCAACTTCATATCATGATCCTTTATGAGCTCCAACCATTTCCTCTGCCTAAGATTCAACTCCTTCTGTGTGAAGATATACTTCAAACTCTTGTGATCCGTGTACACATCACATCGGTTTCCAATCAAAAAATGTCTCCAGGTCTTGAGTGCATGCACTACGGCTGCTAACTCCAAATCATGCGTGGCATAATTCAACTCATGAGGTCGAAGCTGCTGCGAGGCATATGAAACAACTCTTCTGTCTTGCATAAGTACACCTCCAAGTCCCAAGAGAGAAGCATCGCAATATACTTGGAAATCCTTGCGTATATCCGGAAGAATCAACACTGGGGCTGTGACCAAATGTTTCTTCAATTCCTGAAAGCTGGCCTCACAATCCTCGGTCCATTTGAATTTGGTGTCCTTCTTCAACAACCCCATCATGGGTTTCGCAATTTTGGAAAAATTCTCAGTGAATCTCCTATAATAACCTGCGAGTCCCAGAAAACCGCAGATCTCTCCAACTGAGGTGGGTGCCAACCACTCAGTGACAGACTGAACCTTGGTAGGGTCCACGGCTATACCTTCTCCTGATATAACATGTCCAAGAAATCCAACTTCCTTTAACCAAAACTCACACTTGCTAAACTTGGCATACAGATGATGTTCCCTGAGCTTCTCGAGAACTAAGCGCAAGTGTTCCTTGTGTTCCTCTTCATTCTTCGAGTACACCAAAATATCATCAATGAACACAACAAAAAACTTATCCAAGAACTCCATAAACACCTTATTCATCATACTCATAAAATAGGCAGGGGCATTAGTCAATCCAAAAGACATGACCGTGTACTCATATAGCCCATACCATGTGGTAAAACCTGTCTTAGGTATATCCTGTTCTCGGATCTTCAACTGATGATATCCTGATCGAAGATCTATCTTGGAGAATACTTTAGCTCCCTGCAGTTGGTCAAATAGATCATTGATCATCGGTAGTGGATACTTGTTCTTGATCGTCACTTCGTTCAAAGACCGATAATCAACAACCATTCTCAAAGATCCATCCTTCTTCTCAACTAAGAGCACTGGGGATCCCCATGGTGATGAACTTGGTCGGATATAACCTTTCTCCAATAAATCCTTAATATGCTTCTTAATTTCCTCTAGATCATTTGCGGGCATCTGATACTGTCTCTTCAATATTGGTCCGGTGCCTGGCAACAGTGCTATCAAAAATTCTATGTCTCGATCTAGTGGCATGCCTGGTAGTTGCTACCTCTTGAGCACTGCGTTGGTTTTCCCTTGAAGAGGAAAGGGTGATGTAGTAAAGCAGCGTAAGTATTTCCCTCAGTTTTTGAGAACCAAGGTATCAATCCAGTAGGAGACCACGCGCGAGTCACCTCGTACCTACACACACAAATAAGAACCTCGCAACCAACGCGATAAAGGGGTTTTGCAAGAGTGAGATCTGATAGAGATGATAATAATAAGATAAGTATTTTTGGTATTTTCATGATATAGAATGAAAGTAAAGACTGCAAAATAAGAACACACCGCAAAAGAAGATTACATTGAATAGATCTCCAATAGAATCGAGGAGAACTTTGTATTGAGGTCCAAAGAGAGAGAAGAAGCCATCTAGCTACTAGCTATGGACCCGAATGTCTGAAGTAAACTACTCACACGTCACCGGAGAGGCCATGGAGTTGATGTAAAGGCCCTAAGTGATCAATGCCCCCTCCGGTGGAGCTCCAGAAAAGGCCCCAAGATGGGATCTCTTGGGTATAGAAGGTTGTGGCGGTGGAATTAGGTTTTCGTGGTGCTCCTGGATGTTTGCGGGGTACGTGGACTTATATAGGAGGAAGAAGTAGGTCGGTGGAGCAACGAGGGGCCCACGAGAGTGGAGGGCGCACCCAGGGGGTAGGCGCGCCCCCTGCCTCGTGGCCTCTGTCGGCGTTCTGGGAACGAGGGTCCCCAGACTTGCCTGCCTGCGGCGTGGCTCAAAGGGGGGGCCCAGCACGGCCCGTCTTCACCAACACAAACCCAAGACCCTCGCGAGGGGCCATGCCTCGCGGGGCGGACGAGCGAAGCTTCCTTAGACATGGCCTCATCAGGCTGGCTCACGAGGGGGCGGAGAGATCAAGGCGGGGTACCTCACGAGGTGCCCGTGACGCAAGCCATGACGATTCAGGGCGCCAGGCGGGTGCCAGCCCGCGCAGCGTCCTCCTTCCCTCTTTGGTGCAAAGGGGGCAAGCGCAGCCGCGGAGTACCGAGGCATCAGGCAAAGGTTGCCATTTCGGTGCAACGAGACCAAGACCAGGAGGACCACGAGACGGAGGTCACCGTGGAGCCCAAGACGGCGTCATCACCAGAGCTTTGCACAGGCGAAGACTACTTTTGTCAGGATAGCTGATACTTGCTGTCCCCCTTCAAATTAGCCCGCCATTGTTGGCTCCCTTCCCGCTCAATATTTGGGGAGAGGACCAGGGCCTCTATAAATAGGACTAGTCACCCCCAGGGTATAGAGGATCGAGAACCAGCCAACCCAGAAACAAGCTGGGGTCGAAATCAGGTCAGTTGGAGGAAAGCAGAGAGAGAGAGAGAGAGAGAGAGAGAGAAAGGTGACTGAACTCCTCCGAGCAGTTATTGCCCCAGCCAAGAATAGACCCTCGCGAGGCTGTTCTTCCTTGTATTGTTCGTCATCATCAGCCCAAGAGGCAATCCATCACACCACACACTGGAGTAGGGTATTACACCACAATGGTGGCCCGAACCAATATAAACCCTGTGTCTCTGGTGTTGTTCTTTCCTTAGTTTAGATTCTAGCATGGCGGAGGGGTGCAGGTAGGTAGGAGGCGAAATCTCCGCGCGCACCCCAGTGTTCAAACCTCAAGGGTCTGCCGGAACCCGAAATCCGACATTTGGCGCGCCAGGTAGGGGTGCGCCGGAATTCGTCTTCCACCGCTCCATGCCCCGTCGCGTCGTCATCACCATGCCCGGCGACCAGGAGGGCAACCCAGATCCATGGGCGGCATGGCCCGCCCGCGCAGAGCCGCTCGCCTCAGGCGACCCCGTGCCCCAGGCAGCTCGTGGTCCGCAGGGCTCTGCGGGCCGGGGGCGACACGGACAGGCTTCGACAGCTCTCACACCACGGCAGGCGCGGTCGGCAGCAAGGGCCTCCAATCATGCCACGACCACGACACCGTACACCCGCCGGGAGCAAGCGAACTCGAGGGCCGTGCTCACGGTGGCCCGAGAGGTGCTGCAGTGCAGACTGCTGGAGGGCGGCCGCGACGTGCTGCTGGAGCGGGTGGCAGAGTTCCTGGGCTTCACCGCCTCGGGGGCTCACCCCTTCTGCACCCAGCTCCCATCTCCAACCCAGGGCGGCCCGCGCGGGGGCCCCGCGCGCGCCCGCGGGCTCCGAGGCTACTCCAACACCAGCGAGGCTGTCAGCACCGGACCGGCGCCAGCGTAGCCCCCGCTCCTGGTCCGCGAAGAAGAAGGGCTTGACGCGACCTGCGGCCCCAGTGGACAGCCGCGCTGCCACCCCACGGTAGGCGCGTCAGGCAGGACCGCGTGGCACGCAGAGCACTACGGCGTGGCCTTCGGGGTGGCGGCGCCAGAGGAATACGTGCCCCTCATGATGGACCAAGGACACTCACACGAGGGCGAACCAGGCTCGCTCCTCAGCCCAAGCCGGGGGGACGAGGCGCCAGAAGCTGAGCCCTTCCAGGAGTCTCGGGACGGTCCCACTGGGCATGCTGGAAGCAACGATTATCGGGTACCGCTAATTCTTCAGCCGGTATACGCTAACCATGGATCGCAGTAGGTGCAGGTTGCCACAGCGGGTAGCTGCCCCGCTCCCACAGCCTCCTACCCCTCGGGAGGAGGACGCAGGGGGCTGCAGGAGAGGGGAGAGATTCGACATCACCACCGCGGCATTCGGAGCAAGGTGTTCTCAGGAGGTAGGCCCTCCGCTGGGGAGGTGCCCCAGGGCCTGGCCTCGGCGGAGGACCCGTGGTCGTTGGGGGAACCGCTGGCGACCGCACTACCCCATCGACGGCGTCCTGGTTTCCGATCGTCGTTGATGGCGCTAGAGTGTGGCGCAAGGCGGGGCCCTCATCTGGCGATATGAAGCAAGGCCAATACCTGTGAAGAAGGCCCAGTGCCTGTGAAGCTCGCCGCCCCGTGACACTCTCACGTAATAATGAGTGGGGCTGTACACGCCCCGGAGTCTCAGGGGTGCCGGCCTCAGGCCCTGGGGCTCCCTCCCACGCCCAGTGGCAGCACTTAGCTCTGCGCTGGTGAGAAGACATCCAAGACTAGACTAGGTGCCGGACACGGCCTTTTGTTTGCTTTCGTTGCTCTTCCCCTTGGTTGTCGCTTTCCCCAGCTGGATTTAAGTTGGATTCGAATTTGAGATTTGCGTGTGTTCGGGGAAGGGGTGCTTAGTCTCGTTCGAGCAATTTCTCGCGTTTTGGTTACCACTTTGCCTCAGCCGCCTCCCCTCGCGAGCCGGGTCAGGCCTAGCTTGCGCGCAGCCCAGACTGCCGCCGCCGCGTCCTCTTAGGAGGGTGTTTTACTGCAGATCCTACGGATTCAATCAGGGGACACTCAGGACACCACAACCCACGCGGGCTGCCTCAGGGCCAGCGCAGAACAAAGGTATACTAGCCGACCAGCGCGTCGCTTAAGCCAGCCACTTGGCGTGGGCGCATGGGCGATGTAGCTTCTACTAATACGATAAACACAAGTTTTACATGAGGCCCCCCCCCTCCAAAATGCTCTCACAGTCATCAAGCCAAAACCTGAGTTCTATTCATGCAGGCTAAGGAAGCAGGAACGATGTACAGTCAGTCGGACGAATCCCCCAATGCGTCCTCAGGAGCACCACTTGAGCCGTTGCTGGCGCCGCTGAACTCGCCATCGCTGTCCGCGTCGCCGCCAGCGGCGTCAGGTCCGCCCATCGCGCCGCCCTCATCGGCCGCCACGATCGCATCATCGTTGTCTGAGGTAAAGGCCCTGATAAGAGCGTCCACATTGTCCTCCACCCAGTGTGCCAGGTCGCCTCGGACAGCCTGGGGGACTGGGGCAATGGCGGCATCAAAATCAAAATGGGGATCCATGTTCCGGAGGTGACTGAAGACGTGGGAAAAGGCGCGCCTGAGCAGGGCGCGGCTCCTCTCCTCCACCAACCTGTCAGCCCTGGTCGACCGCGCCTCCAGCTGCGTCACCACATCAGTGAAGAACTGGAGATTGCCCGCGTAGTTGATTGCGTGTGGCTCGCCGACGGCCTCCTCGCAGATGTTGCCCAAGGCCGCGTTGGCTCTCTCCCGGAGAGTGGTGAGCATGGGGCCGTGCTCATGCTCCAAGATCCGCCACTGACGTATCTCGTCCGCATTCTGACGCGCGACAGCCTCAGCCTCCTCCACCCGCTGGCGAAGAAGGAGCACCTCAGCCTGGGATGTGGTTAACTCACCTCGCGCCACCTCAAGGGCGGCCCGGGAAGCATCGGCCCACCGCACCACCTCCTCCAGCTTGGCCCTCAAAGCGGCAGTCCTGCCTTCAGCTTCGGCCCGGATCAACCCCAGCTTCTCTTCGAACTCGTGCTCGAGGTTCAAATGCACCATCGCCACTCGACGTCCGACCTCCTCTAGGACTCGGGCTCCCTGTGCAGCAACATCATCCTCCGCCTGCGTCACCAAGCGCTCCCTCGTCTCCAGACGCTCGTACTCGCAGGTACGTTCGGCGGCTTCCAGTGTCAGGCCTCCTCACGCTTCTGGAGCTCTGCTGAGTCGCCAGAGGCCACCTTCATCGACGCGAGGGCTGCCTCGTGTAGCTCCACCTGCTCCTCCATCGAGTGGCACCAGGACAGAAGCTCCCGAGCCCGCTCCTCCGCAGCTGTTCACCGCCGGTCAGCTTCTCGAGCCTCCTCAGCGGCCTGAGACCGGGCCTCCCGAGAGGCCACCAACGACGCCTTGGCCTCTGCTTCATCAAGATCACGCTGACGGCGCGCAAGGGCGATGGCGCCCTCCAGCTCGTGCCTCTCTGCAGCCAGGCGCAGGCCCTCGGCCTCAAGGCGCGCGTCTTCATCAGCAAGCTCCTCACCAAGCAGGCTCACTGCGTCAGTCGCCCTTCGAAGGAATCCTTGGCGGAGGGCGCGACGCTCCCGAGCGCGCTCGAGCACGTCTTCCACACCATTATCCGCCCCAAGCAAGCGCCGGGGGCCGCGAGTCAGCACTCCCCCTCCGGGCTGGGGGTTGGGGGCTGGCACCCTCGCGACGGCCGGGCACGCCGCGTCAGAAGCCCGGCCTGGGGCCAGCCCGTCCTCAGGAGAAGAGCGCAGGAAGCGCCTCAGCCAATCGCAGTTCACGACCAGGCGAGAGGCCCATGGCAGGCTGGCTATGCCACGAGAAGGCCCGCGAAGGATCGCGAGGGGCGCGGGGCCACGGTGCGCCTCGGGATGGTTCGCCTCTTTGATCGCCCTCACCACAAGGGCTCCGCTGCTCGGAGCACTCAAGGACGGTGGAGGGGGCGAAGCCAAGGGGGACGGCTCCTCAGCCGTCTCCGCAAGCTCGGCTGGAAGGGGCCTGCGGAGCAAGGGTCAGTACAAGTAACAGAAGGATCGGGAGCCGGGAAAGGAGAATGCTTACTCATCAGTGGCGAAGTACTTCCTACGCTTCAGCAGGCGACAAGGGTAATCATCGCCCAGGGCCTCCCTTCTCTTCCGAAGAGCCTCGAGGTTCACGCGGAAGCGGCCCAAGAGTTGGGCGCATGGATCAACCTTCGACGAAGATGGAGCGTCAAGGCGATCTGCGGCAAAGGCGCCTGCCTGATGTGCACTGCCAATCGCCTCCCCAAGAGACGCAGCTGGAGCCTCAAGGGCCCCAGTCACAGGCACTGACGGCAGCTGCTCGCCACCCTCAGCCTCAGCGGCACGGGCCCCAAGAGCTGCTTCCTCATGAGCCTCGCCCGGCGCTGTCACCGCGCCGGGAGCCCCCTCGGCCTCGGGCGCCTCGTGCCTCCCTGCTCCGCCACTCGAGGATGAGTCGCCTTGGCCGACTGGTAGGGCAGTCACCACCACTGGGTTCTCGCGAGGCCCCTGAAGGCCGGCGGGGCGCGCCCCCCACTCATTAAAGACATGCATCTGCTTCACAAAGTTGCCCCTACTCTGGCAGAGGTACAGCAAGGCCCCTCCCTGCCGGACGCTGCCGGGGTTGGGGTCCCCAGCCAGGGTCAAGAGCACCGTCCTCAGCACCTCAGGAGTCAGGTCCTCTTCCTGGAGCCTCATACGATCCTCGCGCCCATGGAAGGCCCACATCCGGCGAGAGTGGCATTGAAGAGGAGCAACGCGGCATAGCAGGAACTCCTTCACCACCTTGGGCGTTGTCACGCCAAGCGACCTCAAGAGCGCGAAGCGGCGCCAGACAAAGACGAGCCGGGGGCTCTCAAGCGTCTCCTGGCCCCGGCCCGAATTGGGGACGGCAGGCGAGGTCGGCTCCAATAGCAGGGGGGTGGGAACCCCTGCGTCCACATACAACCACCGCTCGTGGAACCCGACCGCGGGAAGGGGGAGCTTCAAGTCAATCCCAGAGGCCGCTGTCTCAGGCATGGCAACGAAGCTCACGCAAGCCTAGCATTGGGTAGGGTCGACAAGATGCAACGAGAAGAAGTGGCGCAGCAAGGCAACTGAAGGAGGGATGCCCACCATAGCTTCGCAAACAAAGGCGAAGACCGAAAGGAGGGTGATGGATTCAGGACCCAGATGCATCATGTGGATCTGATAGTGGGAAAGCACGGCGCAAGAGAAGGAGGGCGTGGGGGAACAGTGCCGCCCACGTCCAATCAACCCCCACGCGGTGCCCAAGGCCGCAGGCTGTTAGGGCCCGCGGCGCTTCGCTCTTGCCCTTCCGCCTCCCTGCACGGCCAAGCCTGGGCGCGCCTTGGGCCCGGGGGCTACTGTCAGCGTTCTGGGAATGGGGGTCCCCAGACTTGCCTGCCTGCGGCCTGCGGTGTGGCTCAAAGGGGGGGGGGCAGCACGGCCCGTCTTCACCAACACAAACCCAAGACCCTCACAAGGGGCCAAGCCTCGCGGGGCGGACGACGCGAAGCTTCCTCAGACACGGCCTTATCAGGCTGGCTCACGAGGGGGCGGAGAGATCAAGGCGGGGTACCTCACGAGGTGCCCGTGACGCAAGCCATGATGATTCAGGGTGCCAGGAGGGTGCCGGCCCGCGCAGCGTCCTCCTTCCCTCTTTGGTGCAAAGGGGGCAAGCGCAGCCGCGGAGTACCGAGGCATCAGGCAAAGGTTGCCATTTCGGTGCAGCGAGACCAAGACCAGGGGGACTACGAGACGGAGGTCATCGTGGAGCCCAAGACGGCGTCATCACCAGAGCTTTGCACAGGCGAAGACTACTTTTGTCAGGATAGCTAATACTTGCTGTCCCTCTTCAAATTAGCCCGCCATTTTTGGCTCCCTTCCCGCTCAATATTTGGGGAGAGGACCAGGGCCTCTATAAATAGGACTAGTCACCCCCAGGGTATAGAGGATCGAGAACCAGCCAACCCAGAAACAAGCTGGGGTCGAAATCAGGTCAGTTGGAGGAAAGCAGAGAGAGAGAGAGAGAGAGAGAGAGAGAGAGAGAAAGGTGACTGAACTCCTCCGAGCAGTTCATCGCCCCAGCCAAGAATAGACCCTCGCGAGGCTGTTCTTCCTTGTATTGTTCATCATCATCAGCCCAAGAGGCAATCCATCACACCACACACTGGAGTAGGGTATTACACCACAATGGTGGCCCGAACCAGTATAAACCCTGTGTCTCTGGTGTTGTTCTTTCCTTAGTTTAGATTCTAGCATGGCGGAGGGGTGCAGGTAGGTAGGAGGCGAAATCTCCACAAGCACCCCAGTGTTCAAACCTCAAGGGTCTGCCGGAACCCGAAATCCGACATTTGGCGCGCCAGGTAGGGGTGCGCCGGAATTCGTCTTCCACCGCTCCGTGCCCCGTCGCGTCGTCATCACCATGCTCGACGACCAGGAGGGCAACCCAGATCCATGGGCGGCATGGCCCGCCCGCGCAGACCCGCTCGCCTCAGGCGACCCCGTGCCCCAGGCAGCTTGTGGTCCGCAGGGCTCTGCGGGCCGGGGGCGACACGGACAGGCTTCGACAGCTCTCACACCACGGCAGGTGCGGTCGGCAGCAAGGGCCTCCAATCATGCCGCGACCACGACACCGTACACCCGCCGGGAGCAAGCGAACTCGAGGGCCGTGCTCACGGTGGCCCGAGAGCTGCTGCAGTGCAGACTGCTGGAGGGCGGCCGCGACGTGCTGCTGGATCGGGTGGCAGAGCTCCTGGGCTTCACCGCCTCGTGGGCTCACCCCTTTTGCACCCAGCTCCCATCTCCAACCCAGGGCGGCCCGCGCGGGGGCCCCGCGTGCGCCCGCGGTCTCCGAGGCTACTCCAACACCAGCGAGGCTGTCAGCACCGGACCGGTGCCAGCGCAACCCCCGCTCCTGGTCCGCGAAGAAGAAGGGCTCGATGCGACCTGCGGCCCGAGTGGACAGCCGCGCTGCCACCCCACGGTAGGCGCGTCAGGCAGGACCGCGTGGCACGCAGAGCACTACGGTTTCATTCTGTTTGGACTCCATTTGATATTCCTTTTCTGCGAAACACTGAAATAGGCAAAAAAAACAATTTGGGTTGGGCCTCCAATTAATAGGTTAGTCCCAAAAATGATATAAAAGTGTAAAATAAAGCCCGTTAACATCCAAAACAGATAATATAATAGCATGGAGCAATAAAAAATTATAGTTATGTTGGAGACGTATCAGTAGTTCCTTTGGAAATACATCTGGGTAATCCTTCACAATAGGAACTTCTTCCTGAACAATTCCCGAGAGGGAATTCACTTGGGTCCTCCTTGGCACATGCCTAGACACATACTTGATCCTTTTTCCCTCCGGGGTGATGAGTAGAATTGACTTACTAGCACAATCGATATTTCCTCCATACATTGATAGTCAATCCATGACTAGTATCACATCCAATCCTTGTGACTCCAAGACTATTAGGTCTGAGGGGAAAACATGCCTACCTATGGTCAATGGCATCTGAAAACATCCTCTGCTTGCCATATACTCCGCTCCAGGTGAGCTTACTAACATAGGTGCCTTAAGAACTGTGGTGGGCAGCTTATACTTATCCACAAGTCCCCTCGATATGTGTGAATGCGATGCACCAGTATAAAAAAGAACAATTGCAGTAAATGACTTACTCAAAAACTTACCTGTAACTGCATCTGGTTGTTCTTCAACCTCCTCCACGTTAACGTGGTTCACTTGTCCTCTGGTGAAAGGGTTGGTCTTCTTCCCAGAGTTTCCATTTCCATTAGCACTCTTCAACTCTGAGCAATCATTGGCATAGTGTCCAATCTTCCCGCACTTGTAACAAGTGACATGACTCAGGTCCTTCTTAGCGGGTGTTGCTGGATTGGAACGGTTCTGGTTGCTGCTTGCTCCATTCCCATTCCCATTCTTAGGGCCACTGTGGTTATGTGTGCTTCCTCCGTTATGAGTATGGCCTCCATGGTTATGGGTGTAACCTCTCGAGTTAGGGGTAACGCGAGGCTTCTGCTGAGCACTAGAATTGTACTTCCCCTGTCCATACTTCCTTTTGCGGCTCTCTATCTATTGTTGCTTGGCTTCAATCATAAGCGCCCTATCTACCAACTCCTGGTAGTTAGTGAATGTTACCACCATCAACTGCATAGTCAGCTCATCGTTCAACCCTTCCATAAACTTCTCCTGCTTCGCGGCATCTCTGGCCACATCATCTGGGGCATAGCGAGCTAACTTACTAAACTCATCCAAGTACTGCCCCATAGTACGATTTCCCTGGCGTAAGCTGCGAAACTCACGCTTATTCATACTCATTGCTCCAGTTGAGACATGGGCTGTGCGGCAAGCTTGCTGAAACTGATCCCATGTGATATTGTCTATGGGAAAAGTGGTCGTGTAATTCTCCCACCATGAGGCTGCGGGTCCATCCAATTAATGTGCGGCAAAGCGTACTGAGGGAGTCCTGGATTAGGGGGTCTCCGGACAGCCGGACTATATCCTTTGGCCGGACTGTTGGACTATGAAGACACAAGATTGAAGACTTCGTCCCGTGTCCGGATGGGACTCTACTTGGCGTGGAAGGCAAGCTAGGCAATACAGATATGTATCTCTCCCCCTTTGTAACCGACCTTGTGTAACCCTAGCCCCTCTGATGTCTATATAAACCAGAGGGTCTTAGTCCATAGGACAACATACAATCATACCATAGGCTAGCTTCTAGGGTTTAGCCTCTCTGATCTCGTGGTAGATCAACTCTTGTACTACTCATATTATCAGGAATAATCAAGCAGGATGTAGGGTTTTACCTCCATCAAGAGGGCCCGAACCTGGTAAAACATCGTGTCCCCTGCCTCCTGTTACCATCCGCCTTAGACTCACAGTTCGGGACCCCCTAACCGAGATCCGCCGGTTTTGACACCGACATTGGTGCTTTCATTGAGAGTTCCACTGTGCCGTCACCGTAAGGAAGGATGCCTCGTCTCGTTGTTAGAAACAACATTACCGCCGGGGGAGCCCTGGCTGTCGGCCAAACTCTCCAGCTTGGATGTTTCATCATGACCGCCCGTTCGGCCGCTGCACCGACGATGACCTCTCGAGTCATCAAAAACAACCTCCACGCTGGCTCGGAATTCGCCGAGCAGATGGATCCAATGGAGCTCTCTTCCCTAAACGAGCTCTTGGATCATATCGCCGCCTTGGGAGTCACTACAAACTACGATTGGATTGGGCTTAAACCCGATCAAAGGAAGATTGACTCTCCACCGATCACCCATCATATTGCGGTGGTGGAAGCACAATGCGGCGATTCTTCCTCCATCTTGAGGACTAACTATGTCCGGATTCCTGAGCTCTCCGAGCCGGATACCCGTTTACTGGAGGACATCACCCAAGCCCTGAACCTAGAGTCAGGCAGCGGGCCAGACTTATCGGGCAACACTCTAGAATCCGAACTTCGAAGGTTGGAAACTCCTCGGGCCCTGGGTCTCAGATCGGGTAGGGGTTCGGACTCAAATCCACCCACCCACCCAGACATAAACGATCTTTCCCACATCAGGCAAGAGTCCCATGAAATAGTACATCATTATTGGGCCAGATTCCTCCTTGTGATGAACAAGGTTAAGGACTGTCACGAGGAAGACGCAGTCTCATTCTTCTGCAATAATTGCACGGACAAGGGAATCCTTAACGCCTTAAGTCGCCGTGACATATCACGCTTCACTGACTTGGCGTCCATAGTACGAAAGTACTGTGCGATGGAAAGCGCCTGGAAAACCGAAATGAAATTTTGGGATAATCCGGCTCGGAATATACACCCATTCCGAAGTAAAAGGGTGCACTATCATAAGACACCCGAGTTAGTTACAAAGAAACAAAAACCCTCTACAGGGCATGGAACCGTATTGGAGGGATGGCTTAACGGACCCTGCAAAATTCATAGTACAGCGGATACCATACCAACACACAGCCTTAGAGCATGTTGGATACTCCGGCCGGTGGCCAAAAGTGGTGAGGATCTTCTCATCCCAAATGCCACAGAGCACCATCCCGAAGATAACAATACGGTATTAACAGTCTTTGAAACCTTTGCATCAAATAATAGGCGCAAGCGAACACTCTGCAGCCTCCCCGAACTCTGCCACGTGGCAGCAATGAATCCATGGAGTGACACGGCTATTACCTTCAATGCTAGTGGCGAACCTAAATTCTGGACAGCCCGAGCACCAGCTGCACTGGTCCTCAGTCCAATTGTGGACGGCTTTTGACTCACCAAAGTACTCATGGACGAAGGCAGTGGATTGAACCTCATCTATAAGGAAACTCTTCAAAAAATGGAAATAGACTAGAACCGCATTGAGCAAAGCAGCACAACCTTCAGAGGAATCATCCCCAGTCGGGAAGCACGCTGTGCTAGGAAAATCACACTAGATGTGGTATTCGGCACGCCGGAGAACTATAGGTCTGAAGAAATTACATTCCAAGTGGCCCCGTTCAGTAGTGGATACCACACCCTTTTAGGATGAGAGGCGTTCACGATCTTCCAAGCCATACCCCATTATGGGTACATGAAGCTCAAAATGCCCGGGCCCAACGGAATCATCACTCTCGCTAGTGATCCGGACACAGCACTCCGCTCCGAAAACAAAACAGCCGCATTGGCCCTCGAGGCATTATCCGAAGCCCTTTCGGCCAAGGAATTAACCGCGCTACACTCCATAGTGGACAGGGACGACATGATACTTGACAAGAGATTCAAGTCCACCTCTTTTAAACCAGCGGATGAAATAGTCAAGTTCCAAGTCCACCCAACGGACCCTACAAAAACAACCTCCATCTAGGCACAGTTAAACCCCGCCGTGGACGCCGCACTACGAGAGTTCCTGTGCGAGAATTGGGACATATTCGCCTGGCACCCCTCAGACATGCCAGGAATCCCACGCCGGTTGGCCGAGCATAGCCTCAATATTATAAAGGGATTCAAGCCGGTCAAGCAGACTCTTCGGAGTTTCTCTGAACCTAAGAGACAAGCTATGGGAGAGGAACTAGCCAAGTTATTGGAGGCCGGATTCATTAGAGAAATAAAACACCCGAACTGGCTAGCAAACCTGGTGATGGTACCAAAGAAGGACAAATCCTGGCGCCTATGTGTCGACTTCAAGGACCTCAACAACGATTGCCCAAAGGATCCCTTCCCCCTCTCCCGCATTGATCAAATTATCGATGCTACCGCAGGACACGAGTCATTGTGTTTCCTCGATGCATACTCCGGCTACCACCAAATCAAGATGGCGGAGTCCGACCAAGCCGCAATGGCATTTATCACACCATACGGCCCCTTCTGTTTCAACACAATGCCTTTTGGGCTCAAAAATGCCGGCGCAACATATCAGCGCATGATTCAGACATGTCTGGAGAAACAGATCGGCAAAATAGTAGAGGCATACGTAGATGATGTGGTCGTTAAAACCAAACACGTTGACTCTCTAATAGACGACTTGAGGCTCACATTCGACAACCTCCGAACATACGACATCAAGCTCAATCCGGAAAAATGTGTTTTCGGCGTACCAGCCGGAAAGCTCCCGGGCTTCATTGTCTCCAGTAGAGGAATTGAAGCTAATCCAGCCAAAACCCGAGCTCTGTCACAGTTGGCTATCCCAACGGACCTCAAACAAATCCAGAAATTAACTGGATGTGTGGCGGCTCCAAGCCGTTTTATCTCCCGCTTAGGAGAAAAGGCATTACCCCTTTATCGCCTCCTTCGGTGCACCGAACACTTCGAGTGGACGGACGCTGCCACAGCCAGATTGGAAGAAATAAAAGCCATACTGGCAACCAACCCAATCCTGGCAGCGCCAAACATCGGCGAACCAATGATGTTGTACATTGCGGCAACTCATCAGGTTGTAAGCGCAGTGCTCGTCGTCAAACGAGAAGCGGACGGACATAAATTCCCTCTTCAAAAGCCGGTATATTATGTATCCACTATCCTCACTCCATGAAAATCACGGTACCCACATTATCAAAAGATAGCCTATGCAGTATTCATGGCATCCCGGAAGCTGCGACACTACTTTCAAGAGTGTTCGATTACAGTACCCTCGGAAGTGCCACTTAATGATATTATAAACAACCGCGATGCCACAGGCCGGATTGCCAAATGGGCCATTGAGCTCCTCCCGTTCGACATAACATACAAACCTTGATGAGCCATTAAATCGCAAGTATTGGCCGACTTTGTCGCCGAATGGACGGAAGCCGAACTCCCTAAAGAGTATGGCGCATACTCCAATTGGATCATGCACTTCGACGGCTCCAAAATGCTGGCTGGTCTGGGGGCTGGCGTCGTCCTGACGTCCCCAACCGGAGATACAGTTCAATACGTACTGCAGATACTGTATACAGACTCCAACAACGCAGCCGAATACGAAGCCCTATTACATGGTCTTCGGATGGCAGTTTCCATGGGCATTCAACGCCTGGAGGTGCGTGGGGATTCGAACCTCGCAATATCCCAAATAAATGGAGACTTCAATGCCAAGGATCCGAAGATGGCGGCCTATCGAAACACCGTCCTAAAGATGTCAGCTCGGTTCGAGGGGCTCGAATTTCACCAATTGGCTCGAGAAAACAATCAGGCGGCGGATATCCTTGCCCGCATCGGCGCAAAACGTGATGTGGTCCTCCCCAACATCTTTTTGGAGAGGTTGTATAAGACATCCGTGGTATGGGAAGGGGACACCGGTAACAATAGTTCGGACCCGGCCAAAATGCCCAATACCGAACACTCTAACATAATCGGAGGCTCTGCCACCGAAATAACACCTTCAGCCCATGTAATAATGGCCATCATTGCCCCGTGGACAGAACCATTCCTGGCCTACCTAACTAGGCAGGAACTTCCCGAGGACCAAAATGAGGCACGCTGCATAGTGCGGCGATCTAAAGCCTACAGGGTCCATGAGGGAGAGCTGTATAAAAAAAGCACTACCTAAGTCCTTCAAAGGTGCATCTCCGAAGAGGAAGGGCGGAAGCTTTTGGCAGAAATTCACGCCGGACTCGGCGGCCACCACGCCGCAGCCCGGGCCCTTGTAAGCAAGGCCTTCCGTACAGGGTTTTATTGGTCGACGGCCCGGGCAGACGCACAGGACTTGGTCCAACGCTGCGTCGGTTGCCAGCTTTTTGCAAACCAAAGCCACATTGCACCCACCGCCCTCCAAACAATCCCCATTACCTGGCCCTTCGCGTTCTCGGGGCTTGACATGGTTGGACCCCTTAAAGGGGGAACCCATAAGAAAAAAAATACTTATTGGTCATGGTGGATAAATTCACCAAATGGATAGAAGCCAAACTTGTTAAAACAGCCGAATCCGTACGGGTGATACACTTCATATCCGGGGTTGTACACCGTTATGGCGTCCCCCACAGCATCATCACTGACAACGGCACGAACTTCACGGCCGACGAGGTAAAACTCTGGTGCAGCAACATGGGCATCAAGCTCGATTATGCTTCCGTCTATCACCCACAAACCAACGGCCAAGTTGAGCGAGAAAATGGTCTTATCATGAGCAGCATTAAACCCAGATTAGTGCGGTCCTTAAAGGAGTCTAACACGCACTGGGTAGAGGAGCTCCACTCCGTACTCTAGGGGTTGCGGACCACGTCGAATCATACTACCAGATATACACCCTTCTTTATGGTGTACGGCGTAGAGGCAGTTCTGCCCTACGACATAATTCATGACTCGCCTCGAGTGCGCATGTACGAAGAAAGAGAAGCCGAGCTCGGTCGGCAGGACAGTCTGGACACCCTGGAGGAGGAGCGCGACGTGGCAAAAGCCAGTTCCGCATTCTATCAGCAACAGGCTCGCAGATACCAAAGCAGAGAAGTACGGGCCAAAACTTATAACGTTGGCAAGTTAGTTCTACGCTTGCCGGAGAATAAAAAGACCAAGCTCGAGCCCAAATGGTAAGTTCCCTTCATTATTGACCAAGTTCTGACCGGTGGAGCATATCGTCTGCGGGATGCATCGAATAATCGACTTGAGCCGAACCCATGGAACGCAGCAAGGCTCCGAAGATTCTATGCCTAGCGCCGGACTCTATGTTCGTCTCCTTTATTTGTCCATTTTTTGCATATACATTATCTGTCTTTTTTCTCTTTCTTTTATTCTTTCTCAAGGCCTTCAAAGGCCAACTTGTGCCTCGCTTGCACACTATAGATGCGCTAACCGTGCTCATTATACCTGGGGGCTTCTTACACAGAAGCTTAATTATCTATCTGGGCTTCATGCCCCGCACATGTGTTATTCTTCCGCATGTACCTTTTCTTCGCCATTATATGCATCAATATGAGTTAAGTTTTGGCCAAGCTGGGTTGCCTGGCTCTTGTATTTATGCCCTACATTCCCGTTAATTCGGCTAGGGCATAAGGGGAGCACCTCTATGATTGTTACTGCCGGATCAGCCGGATGTGTATCTCAGACTGGGTGAAGCCGAAAGCTAGCGTTATTAAGGGAATATTCGGTCGGCGAACAAAAGACGATTTTTATTTATTTTCCATATATGCCCCTAGATGTTTTTGCCTGCGTCTCCACTCGCAGTCCGGACATGCGCTTTAGGGCATGCGTACCCAGGGAAAGGAACCCCTAACGAAACTATTCTCCCAGGAAGATGTTTCTTACTACCCATGTAATATAACATAACTAGTCGGGTACTTGTCTGTTCAGGCACTAATGACCCCTACGCCTGGTTTCCACGCATACCCGGTTCTTATATAACTGAGTGGGTATTCGGACACACTCCAGACTATCGGGTCCCGAGGTTGAAGCGAAAAGGTCCGCCATGACAAATGATTTACAATCCAGCTAGAAGGCATTATACATGTCACTTTAATTACATAGTCATGTAGACTGACTAAATTCCTCTTCTATACCGTCCAACAGGCGGTCTAGCCTACAATCCTGTTGGGAATACTTTGCGGATAATTCTACATGCCCATAGAATAAGATAATGGGGATCTCTTTCCCATCGGGCCCCACAGGTCCGACCTCGGCCATGTGGTTTGGGTCAGCCTTGGTATACCGCGTCTTCACCATGGCCTAGGCTTCCCTGGCACCTTGACGGCAGGCCGATATCTTCCATAATCGAAAGCGCCGCCGTGCTCCCTTGATCTTCTCCGCAAGCTCTCCAATGCCTTCTAGCAGGGAGACGGATGGCCACAAGGCCTGGGCAATACCTCGCATCACCTGTCGAACTTGTTCGTGCAGTTGTGAGAGCTCGGATAGAAGATCACCCGCAGACCCGGGCATCTCCTCCGCGGGACGACCCGTCAGCATACCTGCAGACATAACTCTATTAGCCGGCTTCTCCACCGCCCCCCTTTTTTAAGGGTTCGTTCAAGCACTTACTGAAAATGCCGCGTCGAAGCCGCTTATTCTCCTTCTCGGAGTCCGCAAGCTGGACTCGAACATCTTTCAATTCCACGCTCAGCTTGGTATTGGTGTCTTGGAGATTGTTTTTCTCCCGCCTGACCTCAGTCAGCACGCGTTCGCCAGCCTTTAGCTGTTGTATGACATGCTGGTCCTCCGGATTCTCTTTGGATTCATCTGCAACATCTATTGTTAGATCTGCAGCCATGTCGCACACTATATGGTACCTATCATTCTTTGAAAGAAATGTTACCAGCTGGGGACTTTTTAGGTTCCTTCAATGCGGCAACAGCGGCCCGAAGTTGGGTCTTGCATTCCTCTAGCTCCTGTGATAGTCGAGTATTCTTCTCTGTAAGAACCTGCACAATAGATGATCCTTAAATCAGTTCTGCTAACTGTTTCAAGTCTCAGGGGCTACTGATACATATAATCGTCAGATTTGCTTACTCGTACATCCCTTACATACTGGTCTGTGGCTCTAGCTAGACCATTTTGAGCAGCATGGAGGTACGCCTCTCCAGAATTGAAGGCATCAAATGCCTGTGGTGAGAAGCAAGCGTCACGGAGTACGGCCTGGCAACGCCTATGATTCATGGCGCTCTCCACTTCTGAATTTGTAGCGGATAGTCTATCCGCATCCTCTATAGGGGGAGTATCTAGCGTCCGCCCCATGTCGGCTTCCGCCTCTATGTCCGGTCCTGGAGCCCGACTGGTGGAAGCGTGATCGGCAGCCTCACCGGACATATTCCGCCGAGCGTTTTTTCTGTTAAAGAAACATGGACGTCATTACATTTTGAGAAAGACGACAACCACGGAGCGGGGTTTTTGTCATACCTCTGCACCGGCGTCTCTGTCATTACCGCCTTACTTTTTGGCCTGCCCGGCCTCGGTGCCTCTGGTTGGCGAGTTGCTGCGGGTTCGGCACGGTCCCAAATGCCTTCCCTGTAAAACACCATGTGCATATGGTAGGTGAAGTGTCTAAAAGTGGATCCTAGTTTTTGGAGTTGGAATTTTTGGTTTTTCTTACGTGCGACGCAGGAAGCAGTCCGGGATAGTCGACCGTAATGGCCACCATGGCGTCATCATAGCTTAATTGATAGAACTGTCGGTCTATCAGCTCCATGACTATGTCCGGATCTTCTTCGAGTCCGGGACCGAGGGCCCGGTCAGGATCCTCTGGTTGTGGAGATGCGTTGTTGACCTCCCTTATTGCTTTTCACAGTTCCTGCCGGAAAATGGCAAAGTGAGTACCTACAACAAAGAATGCGGGAAGAATGGGAGTAAGGAGATACAACTCACCCAGCTTGGAGGGTTGTACATGGAGAATCCATCCTGTGGCTTGATGCGGATGAACTCCTCTTCCTCTCTCTTGAACAACTCAGACAGAATTTTTGCTAAAGCGGCAGCGTTGTCCGGACCCTTACGCCCGCAATAGGTGGCATCATCTTCCCCGTTAAAACACCACAGGGGGTGGCCTCGATATTGAAGTAGCTGCACTCCCCGCATTATGCATATTGACATAACCTCGATTACTGTCAATCCTGCTTGAGCCAGCGCTTTAGTCCGGTTCATCAGGTAAAGGACTTCTCCATTGTCTTCCTCCTGGGGGCTCCGTGGGCACCAACTTCGGCGTTTCTTTAGAGGAGCATTGTTGAACTCAGGAAGACCCCGCCGAACAGGGTCCAGAAGGGGGCCGTCCTCCATATAAAACCATTTCGAAGGCCAGTCTTCGGACGTCTTCTTCGTAGTACCGGACAGGTATCCGGTTTCGGCAATGCGCCATATTTCGGCTCTGCCCACTTGATAAAGTGACCCCTTCTGTGTGCGGGGGACGAGGCAAAATAAGCTTTTCCACAGCTTGAAATGAGCCTCGCAGCCCAGGAATAACTCACAGAGGGCAACATAGCCGGCGATGTGTAATATGGAAGCAGGGGTGAAATTACGTAGTTGGAGGCCGTAAAACTCCAGGAGCCTGCGGAGGAACGGATGAATTGGACATCCGAGTCCCCTTAATAAGTAAGGAACAAGGCATACCCGCTCCCCCGTAGAGGGGCTGGGGAATCCGCTTGCTCCCCACCATTGTAGGTGGCGAGCCCGGCTCGGACGGGAACCATATACGCTGGAGGGAGAAATCCCTTGGTCTGCAGTTCGACTAATCGACTGTGTGGGACAGAACACCTCTCCCAATCACTGGGCTTAGGGCTACGGGGACGGGAGGAGGAGCTGCGGAGGTCGGCCATGCTGGAGTGGATTTTTCCGAAGCGTGCTCCGATGGATTCTCGCTGGGGGAGGATGGTATGGATTGGATCTAAGAATCCCCATCCCTTTAATAGACAATTTATTTATCTGGCTAGGGGGACGAATGTAAAAATGCCCTGGCTCCTCGTATTCATTCGACGCGTGGAAGATAGCCCTTATTGGGCGCAGAAGCCAAGCAGTCCAACATTTTTGGTGCCGGACACTACTTGACAAACATTCAAAATTTGGAGAAGAACCCGCCTTGCAATGCCGAAGACAATACTGCGTGTCGAACTTGACGTCATTGAAGCCTGGTTCGGGGGCTACTGAGGGAGTCCTGGATTAGGGGGTCTTAGGACAGCCGGACTATATCCTTTGGCCGGACTGTTGGACTATGAAGACACAAGATTGAAGACTTCGTCCCGTGTCCGGATGGGACTCTACTTGGCGTGGAAGGCAAGCTAGGCAATACGGATATGTATATCTCCTCCTTTGTAACCGGCCTTGTGTAACCCTAGCCCCCTCCGGTGTCTATATAAACCGGAGGGTTTTAGTCCGTAGGACAACATACAATCATACCATAGGCTAGCTTCTAGGGTTTAGCCTCTCTGATCTCATGGTAGATCAACTCTTGTACTACTCATATTATCAAGAATAATCAAGCAGGACATAGGGTTTTACCTCCATCAAGAGGGCCCGAACCTGGCTAAAAGATCGTGTCCCATGCCTCCTGTTACCATCTGCCTTAGACGCACAGTTCGGGACCCCCTACCCGAGATCCGCCGGTTTTGACACCGACACGCACCTTCCCAGCATCTGTGCAACCTGCAGCGGTCAGCTCCCTTCCAATCCTGCAGAGCCAGTCATCAGCAACAATCGGCTCGGTGCTACTGGAAAACACCGGCAGATTCAACCTCAGAAAATGGGCTAAGTTGTCAACTGGAGGTGGTGGCAGTGGGTTGTTATTGTTGTTGTTGTTCCCTTGATTCTGGACTAGTAGCTGCATCAAGGCATTCTGTTGTTGGATCAACTGAGTGAGCTCTGGTTGGAAGACAAATCCGGGGTCACGTCTCGGAGGCATCTGATAGGTTTAGAGGGGTGAGAAAAGAATAGAGTGAGGTCTAAAGGGAAAACACTACCGATATGCACATGAGACAAACACACTCATTATCACACCACTCAATTCAAACAAGGGCATATAATCAATCTAACTACCATTACAATGTGCTCGGACTACTATTGATAATATGGTGGTCAACCAGAAATTTTGATCAGAAGAAGACTCCATGATATCCGCTCTAGCTTTGTCTTCATAATCATCATCACTGTCGGGGTTGGAGTCGGTGTCGTCGATGATAATGTAGTCCTTGGGGTGGTTATCCTCCTCTAGTTTGGGATATCCCATGAATATCCCTAGCTTCTTCTTCAGGTCTTCATTCTTCTCTAGTAACACTGCAATTTCCTCTTCATATCCATCGATTGTAGATTTGAGTTCCTCTTCTAGCTCCATGTTCCGGGTCATCACCTTCTTCATGTCTATCATGTTGGCGCACATCTGGTTCTCCTAACGACGAATGTGTTGGTTCAACTCCTGGATGTAGGTTGCAATGGACTTGTCCCTCCTGGTGCAAATCATCTCCCCGTGCTCATCTCGGCGTCCACATATCTGGTAGATGGTTGCTACGTCTTGAGCTTGCGTTGGTTTTCCCCGAAGAGGAAGGGATGATGCAGCAGAGTAGCATAACTATTTCCCTCAGTTTTTGAGAACCAAGGTATCAATCCATGAGGAGCCCACGCTCAAGTCCCTCGTACCTGCACAAAGCGATAACTACTCGCAACCAACGCGATTAGGGGTTGCCAAGCCCTTCACGGTCACTTACGAGAGTGAGATCTGATAGATAGAATATTTTTGGTATTTTTGATATAAAGATGCAAAGTAAAAAGTAAAGGCAAAGTAAATAGCAAAACAATATAAAAGTGATGGAGATTGATATGATGAGAATAGACCCGGGGGCCATAGGTTTCACTAGTGGCTTCTCTCAAGAGTATAAGTATTCTATGGTGGGTGAACAAATTACTGTTGAGCAATTGATAGAATTGTGCATAATTATGAGAATATCTAGGCATGATCATGTATATAGGCATCACGTCTGTGACAAGTAGATCGAAACGATTCTGCATCTACTACTATTACTCCATTCATCGACTGCTATCCTGCATGCATCTAGAGTATTAAGTTAAAAACAGAGTAACGCCTTAAGCAAGATGAGATGATGTAGAGAGATAAATTCATGCAATATGAAATAAACCCCATCTTGTTATCCTCGATGGCAACGATACAATACGTGCCTTGCTGCCCCTTCTGTCACTGGGTAAGGACACCGCAAGATCGAACCCAAAGCTAAGCACTTCTCCCATGGCAAGAACTACCAATCTAGTTGGCCAAACCAAATGGATAATTCGAAGAGACTTGCAAAGATAACCAATCATGCATAAAAGAATCCAGAGAAGATTCAAATATTATTGATAGATAGACTTGATCATAAACCCACAATTCATCGGTCTCAACAAACACACCGCAAAAAGAAGATTACATCAAATAGATATCCACAAGAGCGGGGGAGAACTTTGTATTGAGATTCAAAGAGAGAGAAGAAGCCATCTAGCTACTAACTATGGACCCGAAGGTCTGAGGTAAACTACTCACACTTCATCGAAGGGGCTAAGATGATGTAGAAGCCCTCCGTGATGACGGCCCTCTTCCGGCGGAGCTCCGGAACAGGCCCCAAGGTGGGATCTCGTGGATACAAAAAGTTGCGGCGGTGGAATTAGGTTTTTGGCTCCTGTTCTGATCGTTTGGGGGTACGTGTGTATATATAGGAGGAAGGAGTACGTCGGTGGAGCACCGAGGGGCCCACAAGGCAGGGGGGCGCGCCCTAGGGGGGGGCCCCCACCCTCGTGACCACCTCTTTGATCCCTTGCAGTAGGGTCCAAGTCTCCTAGATCACGTTCGGTGAGAAAATCCCATTTCCGAAGATTTTATTCCGTTTGGACTCCATTTGATATTCTGTTTATCCGAAACACTGAAATAGGCAAAAAACATCAATTCTGGGTTGGGCCTTCGGTTAATAGGTTAGTCCCTAAAATAATAGAAAAGTGGAAAATAAAGCCCAATATAGTCCAAAATAGTAGATAATATAGCATGGATCAATCAAAAATTATAGATACGTTGGAGACATATCAGGCATCCCCAAGCTTAATTGCTGCTCGTCCTCGAGTAGGTAAATGATAAAAAGAGAATTTTTGATGCAGAGTGCTACTTGGCATAATTTCAATGCAAATCTTCTTAACTGTGGTATGAATATTCAGATTAGAAAGATTCAAGACAAAAGTTTAAATTGACATAGAAAATAATAATACTTCAAGCATACAAAAAAGCAATTATGTCTTCTCAAAATAACATGGCCAAAGAAAGTTATCCCTACAAAATCATATAGTCTGGCTATGCTCCATCTTCCCCACACAAAGTATTTAAATCATGCACAACCCCGATGACAAGCCAAGCAATTATTTCATACTCTAACTTTTTCAAAACTTTTTCAATCTTCACGCAATACATGAGCGTGAGCCATGGATATAGCACTATAGGTGGAATAGAATGATGGTTGTGGAGAAGACAAAAAGGAGAAGATAGTCTCACATCGACTAGGCGTATCAACGGGCTATGGAGATGACCATCAATAGATATCAATGTGAGTGAGTAGGGATTTCCATGCAACGGATGCACTAGAGCTATAAATGTATGAAAGCTCAACAAAAGAAACTAGTGGGTGTGCATCCAACTTGCTTGCTCACGAAGACCTAGGGAAATTTGAGGAAGCCCATCATTGGAATATACAAGCCAAGTTCTATAATGTAAAATTCCCAATAGTATATGAAAGTGACAACATATGAGACTCTCTATATGAAGAACATGGTGCTACTTTGAAGCACAATATATGAGACTTGCTATATCATGGTGCTACTTTGAAGCACAAGTGAGGAAAAAAGGATAGTAGCATTGCCCCCTTTTATTTATTTATTTTTGGGGCCTTCTTTCTTTTTTCTTTGGCCTTTCCCCTTTTTTTTGGGACAATGCTCTACTGAATGATGATCATCACACTTCTATTTACTTACAACTCAATGATTACAACTCGATACTAAAACAAAGTATGACTCTATATGAATGCCTCCGGCGGTGTACCGGGATATGCAATGAATCACGAGTGACAAGTATGAAAGAATTATGAACGGTGGCTTTGCCACAATTACTATGTCAACTACATGATCATGCTAAGCAATATGACAATGATGGATATGTCATGATGAACTAGATGGTGGGAAGTTGCATGGCAATATATCTCGGAATGGCCATGGAAATGCCATAATAGGTAGGTATGGTGGCTGTTTTGAGGAAGGTATATGGTAGGTGTGTGATACCGGCGAAAGTTGCACGGTATTAGAGAGGCTAGTAAGGGTGGAAGGGTGGGAGTGCGTATAATCCATGGACTCAACATTAGTCATAAAGAACTCATATACTTATTGCAAATAATTAGAAGTTATCAAAGCAAAGTATTACGCGCATGCTCCTAGGGGGATAGATTGGTAGGAAAAGACCATCGCTTGTCCCCGACCGCCACTCATAAGGAAGACAATCAATAAATAAATCATGCTCCGACTTCGTTACATAACGGTTCACCATACGTGCATGCTACGGGAATCACAAACCTTAACACAAGTATTCTTTAAATTCACAACTACTCAACTAGCATGACTTTAATATTATCACCTCCATATCTCAAAACAATTATCATGCTTTAATCTTTTCTTAGTATTCAACACACTCAAAAGAAAGTTTCACAAATATTGAATACCAAGCATATTATTATTAGGCAAATTACCATGCTATTAAGAGACTCTAAAAATAATTTAAGTGAAGCATGAGAGATCAATAGTTTCTTTAAAGCGAATCCACCACCGTGCTCTAAAAGATCTAAGTGAAGCACATAGAGAAAAATTATCTAGCTCTAAAAGATGTAAGTGAAGCACAAAGAGAAAAATTATATAGCTCAAAAGATATAAGTGAAGCACGTAGAGCAAAATTATCTAGCTCAAAAGATATAAGTGAAGCACATAGAGTATTCTATCAAATTTTAATTCATGTATGGCTCTCTCAAAAGGTGTGTATAGTAAAGATGATTGTGGCATACTAATAAACAAAGACACCAATAACACAAGACGCTCCAAGCAAAACACATATCATGTTGGTGAATAAAAATGTAGCTCCAAGTAAATTACCAATGGAAGTGGACGAAAGAGGGGATGCCTTCCGGGGGCATACCCAAGCTTTGACTTTTTGGTGTCCTTGGATTATCTTGGGGGTGCCATGGGCATCCCCAAGCTTAGGCTCTTGCCACTCCTTGTTCCATGATCCATCAAAAGAATTCACCCAAAACTTGAACACTTCACAACACAAAACTCAAAATAGAAAACTCATGAGCTCTGTTAGCGAAAGAAAACAAAAGACCACTTCAAGGTACTGTAATGAACTCATTATTTATTTATGTAGCGACCCGACCCGAATGGATCAAGTCTCTGTGCTTAAGTGTCATCCCTGGATCGGTATGCTGACACACACAGTACTCGAGGATTTATAACAGAGGTAAATCACATGTATAAGTAATGTAAAACACTATTACCTCAATCCAAAATAGCGGAAGTAACAAGGTTGTGGATTCCCATCAACACCAACGGCAAAGTTGAGTGTAGAAATCATAACCCTAACGTATCACTTACTCGTCGTAAGAAATCCTGCAACATGAGACGTTGCAGCCACAGAGGGTCAGTACATTGAATGTACTGGCAAATTCACACCATAGAGAATGATGAATAAAGGCTATCACTACATGCATATTTGGCTGGTGGAAAAGCTCTATGGTTATAGTTTTTCGGTAAAGCTGATTTTTCCCTACTGCAAAGGAATAAATTTTATTTAACTATCAAGGTGGTTGTTGAACATTGAGAATGGTTGACAGCATTCTCAATCCCAATTAAGTAACATCATTAAACCCAACAAACTCAATTTAAAGTAACATGATGAGATTCACATGATAATCCAAGTACTAGATACTCAAGTTGTCCATAACCGGGGACACGGCTAACAATGATTAGTTTATACACTCTGCAGAGGTTTGCACACTTTTCCCCACAAGACTCGATCGCCTCCGTTTGGTTTCTCGCACTACATGGTGTTTGAGAAACGGATGACCGAGACATAGTCTTTCAGAAGCGCTAGCACCTTACGATGGATAGACCGTTACACCTACTTTCCCCTACATTTGCTAGTCTACCCTGTAAGAGTTCGCACGATTTAATCAACTATGCTAGAGCCCATAATAGCTTGTGGCTGCACACGGAAATTTCTAGTATGAAAAATCTCATGATCCCTTTGAGCCTGGGTGGCGGTCCAAAAAAAACAGGCAATCCTGGTCTACCCAGGTGCCTAGACAGGCAATCCTAGAATAACCAGGTGCCTCAATCCACCCAGATGTGTGTTTAAGTTGCTACCTTAAGTAAACCATTAATTAACAATCTCACATCTGTCATGAATACTCTCAAAACCCAATCCACGTCTACGAGCATAGCATGGCAATGTAAGCATAAGGTAAAAGTAACTCCCAAGGTTTGGATGCAGGGTAATAGGTTCATACCTCATCAACTACTTCCCATCCCACAATTTAATTAGATCCTAATCATGCAATGTTGGAGGTTTGATCTAATGCAATAAAAACTGGGTATGAAAGAGGTATGATCAAAGTGTGAACTTGCCTGCAATGTTGATGAAGATGATTCGCACTCATAACTCTTGATAGTTCTACTCGTCACACTCCGGTCAATCTATCGTAGGCAAGCAATAGTAACCACACATAAGCAATCACTCAAAAGACCAGAAAATCGACAAAGTCGATTCGGAAAACATCAAAACTAAGCAAATAGCTCTTGCAACATAAAACAATTTCTAATAGTACCAAAATTATGTGAATTTGGCCCTATCAGAAAGTTTAGGTCAAGAGCTTCGATTTGCAAAAAGAATCAACTCAAACGGAGCTACGAAACTCAAGTTATGATCAAACAAAGTTTGAATTCAAATCTGATCTAATTTAAATTTTAAACTTTTAAAAAACATGTTTGAGTTGGATTACTAGATGGAGGAGATCATAACGAAGACGCGGGCGTTGGTTTCGTTGGATTTGGACTAACGAGAAAAAAGTTGTGATCGTTTGAAAAAATAGGGGCCAATCTATAAATAAAACATCTACAAAGAAGTCCCTGGCTAAAACTAACAGAAAAAGAAAAGGACTAAATAATGAACGTTCGTTTTATAAACCTAACCAAAGAATGTTCTCTAAATAAATAAACCTAAACAAAAACCGGCTTTAAAAGAAAACCAGAGAAAACCTATAAGAATATAAAATAAACCGGACCGGGGCGGTTTATACCGGTTCGGGGCGGATCGGATCCGGCGGCGGCGGACCGGTCAACTCCGGCGGTTTCCCGCGGCGGCGGGCGGCGACGACGGCGGCGCGCGGGCAAGGCGAGCGGTGGCGCGGCTCAGGAGGAGGAGCGGCGAGCGGCGGCTGCGCGAGGCGGGGGCGCCGGCGCGGTGCGGCGACGGCGATGCAGGTGAAGTGCGGCGGCGGCGGTGCTGGATCCGCGAGGGCGGCGCGAGCGGCGAGGAGGAGAGAGAGGTGGTGGAGGCGGCGCTTATATGGGGGCGGGGCGGCTCCGTGGCATGGGCGAGGGGCCGGCCGGAGCCGTGTCGGCGCCGGACTCCGGTGGAGTCCCGGTCGGCCACGACGGGGAAGGCGGCGCGGAGCTGGGCCTTGGCCTGGCTTCGGCTGGGCCGGCACAATCAGAATTTAAAAAAAAACATTTTCCAGACAAATAAAATAATAAAAACGAAATAACTAAAATATTATATAGGCATATAATATATCAAAATTTTCAGAAAAGGATTTTCTACGACATGAACATTTTCCTAATGCCAAATAAAATCCACACAAATCTAGATAATTCAAAGAGTGCTACTGGCCTATTAAAATCCAACAAAAATCATTTTAAAAATAACAAAATGATTTCAAATCATTTTTTCTCCAATTTTCTATTGTAGGGAATCATGTTACCCTATTTTCCATGTATTTTGTTTTTGGAGAAAAATAATTTGAATAAAACTCAAATAACCCAAATTGAAAAATAATTATTTCAAATGGATTTTAAATTTGAGTTTCTTTGAAACTCCCAACTCATATTTCATAAGTTTTGAAGAAGTCATTTTATCTTCGCTCTTGAAAATCATTGAGCTGCATGAAGTTTATGAATTGGAAATATTTCCCAATGGAATTCAAATATTTTTCAAACACCCTTTTCATTTATTAAATGGAAGAAGTCATGTCATCTTCTCTCCAGGGTTTTGTGATGAAAAGAATTTGAATTCTCGGGGATCAAAAGAAAAAGGTGAAAGTTTGGGAAAGTCCTTTTATTCCCTCTCATTTAACTTTGAAAAGTTTCGAATTTCACTCACTTTCAGTCAATCAATCAAACAGTTAATCAAATCTATCTATTTATAATAAGATTCCATAATTTAGAATTTTGGGATGTTACAAACCTACCACCCTTAAAATGAATCTCGTCCTTGAGATTCGGAGAGGCTAGCAAGAAATAGGTTAGGGTTTGGGTCTCCTCAAAATCCATCAATCATCACAGGGGGTCTGGGTGCTACCACCCTTAAAATCATCGTTACGGTCCCATCAATACTCATATACTCCTTCCTTATTCTTGACAGGGCCGGTCTTCTCAGATATTCAGTATAATTCCTTTCTCTGGGCTCTTCTGGTAACGGCATAACCTTTTCCTCAATTCTTTTGTCCTTTCATCTTGGTAAGGTTATTCCGAGACTGGGTCTTCTTACCTGACAGGTCTGGCGCCAGTACTAAACAACTAATCAATATCTCATGGTGGTCAACAAATTTATGGTTTCTCCTGCAGGAAATGGGTCTGGGTTGATCCTCACCGTATAACCTACGGTTGGCAAAAGCTGTCTTGTACAAGGGAAAAATACCTATACCATTCTAAGGCTTAAACAAGGTTTTGATCGTCGTCTCTCAACTATAGGTAAGTCACTCTGATTTACCATCCCATATAGCAAGGCGAATAATAGGAGTAAGTCGGTATGGTGATCAATCCATCCCGCACCCAAATCATTACCATGTATATAGTTTAGCGAATCTCGCAATGTAACACTCGGTCATCCTCACAAGCATTGCAGAATTTCTCTTGTCGACGAACCAAGGTTCGGATAAATCCATTGATTTTGCAAACCAAACAAACATCTATCGTTCCTTCACAACTCTCAGGTTTTGCGTTACTCCTATAAAATCGTCTGCCGATAAACGTCGTATCTTCCTCCAGGGTTTTTGCTTCAGCAAGAATGTGCTTGCTTATTGGCAGGTCCTGGGGCCTGTGGGTTATGGCCTATCTCATCACTTGTAGTCCTTGAACTTATCATCGGGCCACTGATCATTATTCCAACTTCCAACTTCCTAGTATTCTTAAATCCATCCAATTTTCCTATCTTCCTTTCTTCTATTGGCACCAAACTAGGACATGATTACTCAGACTCATCATGGAGTTTCCCTTGATCCATATTCCCAACATCATACCTCCTTTATATCCAATAGTAATTCATCTCTTCATCCTCGTGGGTTATCCCACATACCGAAATATAAACTTATACTTATGGAGTCCATATTCCACTTCGTGCAACATCATTATCCTTTCCAGGTTCAAGCGTCATTACAAGGGAATATTGGCCATCTCTGCATGGCACTTCTTCAACTGGGAAACGTGAAACACGTCATGAACTCCTGACAGTCCTTCGGTTGACTCCAACTTGTTGGCCACTTCTCGCATACGCTCCAAAACTCGGTATGTCCTACAAATCTCGGGGCTAACTGTCCCTTAACTCCAAATCGTTTAACTCCTCGCAGAGGGGACACACGAAGGCATGCTCTGTCTCCAATTTCATAGACTACCTCCTTGAGTTTTTGAGTCTACCTAACTCTTCTGCCTGGACTGGGCTACCTTCAGTCTATCTCGAATCAACTTAACATTCTCTTCTGACTCCTTGATCACATTTGGTCCAAACATCTGACGGTCTCCAACTTCATCCCACACACTCTTGGGGTATCACACATATCGAGACAAAACTCGTATTCATTTTGTCCGAAATCCAATCAGTGGAGTATCCTTATCTTTTCCAGGGGTCAAGGGTTCTTACAGGGTACTACCACCCTTAAAATGCACAAATCTTCCATAGACCATATTTCTCATATCCTCAGAATGGCCAAAATTCTTCTTCATAGAGTAACAACTCATAAAATCCATATCAGTACCAACGATGCTAACTTTATTTATTCTCAAGTGATTACAATCTCTCGCTTTTCCATTACATGTCTCAACTCAACACCTCAATATAAAATAAAATGTTCTCACTTCTACTAGTCCATTTCTTTTGTTGCAAACTCAACTATCTAGCACAAGTTTCCTTCTCCTTGGGGCATTCTCTGGCAAAGTGCCCTGCTCCATTACAACTAAAACATATTACTTCTGACAAGTATCGAGGTTTCCTTTTTGGGAAATTGTTGAGGTAGTGCCCTGACTCCTTGCACCTGTAACAGGTGATATGACTCAGGTCCCTTCTGGGCTCCAATCGGTTTCTCTTCCTGGACTTTTCCATGCCAATCATGGATTCTATTTCTTGTGGGTCATATTCTACTTCCTCCATCGGGATTTCTACTAGATCCCCATTCAAACAATTTTGGCAGATGTGTCCTTCTTCTCCACATGAATAGCAAGACTTAGTGCAGGGTTTACTCGGGTCTTCTTTAGGTGTGTCCTCCATCTCTTCCTTCATCACGGGTTCTTCTAAAATTTCCATGAGGGCTCCTTTCATTACTTCTTTCTTCTGCCGGATGGTTCGTTGTACCATGGGGTAAATGTGACACTGAGTAGGATAGTGGGTAGTCCCTTCACACAAGAAACAAGTAATCTGCCTAATTGGGCATTCTTCAACTGGGTGACTTCCTTCACAATTAGGGCATTCATCCTTGTGTTCTTTCCCGGTGTGTCCTATTTCTCCACAAATCTTGCATGCACAAGGTTTCTTCATATCCTTTCCATAAGGCTACAACTTCTGGGACACAAATCGAGACTTTGGCAGAGTCAACTTAAATTCCTTCCAAGTGCTTACTCCTTGCCATCCATTGATGGTTTGGTACATCCTCCACCAATTAGCAACACCTCTTTCAAAGCACTGAAGAGCATGCTGGATCATATCCTTTCCAACTATAGGGTTATTCTTCATGTGATCCTCCATGTTCTGAATCCATCGGTCTGTCTCCAATTGACTCATTGGTCTAGAAAATACAAGCTCATCTCCATTCATCCTCTATTGGGTCCAAGGGTTTGGGGTGAGATAAGAGAGATAGAGAGGGATACACACAATACAAACAAAAGTTTTGGAAAGACAGATTTTATTGTGGCTGTCGGAAAACATCAAACAAATGACAGCTCACAATCATCGCATCTAACGTAGGTGTATCACAGGGGTTTGGTCTTCTAAAGGTCAATAAATCTTCAAAAGTCATCAAACCCATCAAGTCTTGTTCATGCCTCCAATGGCTTCTTCCGATCATGCTTGTCTTCTCAAGTTCTTTTGCCAGATCATCTCTGTTGACGTGAAATCTCTCGTGACATCCTTTAATATTTCTGGAGTTGCATTCCAAACTTCTAGGTTTCAACATCCTTGGCATGAACCATGGTCTAGTTCCTGACGAATCTCTGGTATCTTGAGGTTTTGCTCCTCCAGCTTGGCTACTTCAGCTTCTTGGACCTAAGTTCTCCACGAAATGCTCCTTGTCAAAATACGGCTTCCTGAAGGTCCATCTTAACTTCTTGATGTAACACTCCAGATCCTGGTGATACACTAGCTAAGGTTAAAACTTCGTTTTGCTGATAGGTGTTTTATCAGCTTTCTACCATCCAATCCTTCCATGCATATACATGCTTAACTCAGCACGGTGACAATAGCATAAGCGGGAGATAACTTCATGGATAGCTGTGTTTCTGCTCTTGTCATTTCCATGAGCTATCATTCCATAGTTGATATCTCCTGCCTTAGGGTTTACTTGACAAATCCTTGAGTTCTACATGCTCCGGTCTTTCTCCGATACACCTTGATCTCGGGTATTGACAACTTCCATAGTCTGCCAAGTTCCATAAGGGTAGCCTTCCTAGGTCATACAAATTTGGGAATTCTTTAGAGCCTTCAAATTCTCCTTATCTTCGGTCTTCAACCGTTGTAGTTTCCATTATCATAATGTATGGAAAAATCCTCTTCATTCCAAATGGTCTTAGTTGTCCGATATCTTGTACTTCTTGGAGTGGTCTCATCCGTCGAATCTTTGAGTGGTGAAAAGGGAAAAGGGGTATGGTCTCACTAAAAGGGAATATTTGAATAAGCTCAGAAGAGAAGAGAGGTAAAAGATCTTTTTGAAGAGTAAAGTTTTAGCGAAAAATCTTTTCCTATGGGCTTTCCAGTTTCTAGGGTCACGTCATACAGTCAACATGTGCTCTGATACCATCTTGTAGCGACCCGACCTGAATGGATCAAGTCTCTATGCTTAAGTGTCATCCCTGGATCGGTATGCTGACACACACAATACTCGAGGATTTATAACAAAGGTAAATCACATGTATAAGTAACGTAAAATACTATTACCTCAATCCAAAATAGCGGAAGTAACAAGGTTGTGGATTCCCATCAACACCAACGGCAAAGTTGAGTGTAGAAATCATAACCCTAACGTATCACTTACTCGTCGTAAGAAATCCTGTAACATGAGACGTTGCAGCCACAGAGGGTCAGTACATTGAATGTACTGGCAAATTCACACCATAGAGAATGATGAATAAAGGCTATCACTACATGCATATTTGGCTGGTGGAAAAGCTCTATGGTTATAGTTTTTGCGCAAAGCTGATTTTTCCTACTGCAAAGGAATAAATTTTATTTAACTATCAAGGTGGTTGTTGAACATTGAGAATGGTTGACATCATTCTCAATCCCAATTAATTAACATCATTAAACCCAACAAACTAAATTTAAAGTAACATGATGAGATTCACATGATAATCCTAGTACTAGATACTCAAGTTGTCCATAACCGGGGACACGGCTAACCATGATTAGTTTATACACTCTGTAGAGGTTTGCGCACTTTTCCCCACAAGACTCGATCGCCTCCATTTGGTTTCTCGCACTACATGGTGTTTGAGAAACGGATGACCGAGACATAGTCGTTCAGAAGCGCTAGCACCTTACGATGGATAGACCATTACACCTACTTTCCCCTACATCTACAAGTCTACCCTGTAAGAGTTCGCACGACTTAATCAACTATGCTAGAGCCCATAATAGCTTGCGGCTGCACACGGAAATTTCTAGTATGAAAAATCTCATGATCCCTTTGAGCCTGGGTGGCGGTCCAAAAAAAAAGGCAATCCTGGTCTACCTAGGTGCCTAGACAGGCAATCCTAGAATAACCAGGTGCCTCAATCCACCCAGATGTGTGTTTAAGTTGCCACCTTAAGTAAACCATTAATTAAGAATCTCACATCTGTCATGAATACTCTCAAAACCCAATCCACGTCTACAAGCATAGCATGGCAATGTAAGCATAACGTAAAAGTAACTCCCAAGGTTTGGATGCAGGGCAATAGGTTCCTACCTCATCAACTACTTCCCATCCCACAATTTATTAGATCCTAACATGCAATGTTAGAGGTTTGATCTAATGCAATAAAAACTGGGTATGAAAGAGGTATGATCAAAGTGTGAACTTGCCTGAAATGTTGATGAAGATGATTCGCACTCATAACTCTTGATAGTTCTACTCGTCACACTCCGGTCAATCTATCGTAGGCAAGCAATAGTAACCACACATAAGCAATCACTCAAAAGACCAGAAAATCGAAAAAGTCGATTCGGAAAACATCAAAACCAAGCAAATAGCTCATGCAACATAAAATTTTTTCTAACAGTACCAAAATTATGTGAATTTGGCCTTATCAAAAAGTTTAGGTCAAGAGCTTCGATTTGCAAAAAGAATCAACTCAAATGGAGCTACGAAACTCAAGTTATGATCAAACGAAGTTTGAATTCAAATCTGATCTAATTTAAAGTTTAAACGTTTCAAAAATATGTTTGAGTTGGATTACTGGATAGAGGAGATCATAACGAAGACGAGGGCGTTGGTTTTGTTGGATTTGGACTAACGAGCAAAAATTTGTGATCGTTTGAAAAAATAGGGGCCAATCTGTAAATAAAACATCTACAAAGAAGTCCCTGACTAAAACTAACAGAAAAAGAAAAAGACTAAATAACGAACGTTCGTTTTATAAACCTAACCAGAGAACGTTCTCTAAATAAATAAACCTAAACAAAAACCGGCTTTAAAAGAAAACCAGAGAAAACCTATAAGAATATAAATAAACCGGACCAGGGCGGATCGGATCCGGCGGCGGCGGACCGGTCAACTCCGGCGGTTTCCTGCAGCGGCGGGCGTCGGCGACGGCGGCGCGTGGGCAAGGCGAGTGGTGGCGTGGCTTAGGAGAGGGAGCGGCGAGCGGCGGCTGCGCGAGGCGGGGGCGCGGGCGCGGTGCGGCGACGGCTGAGCGGCACAGCAGGCGGCGGCGATGCAGGTGAAGTGCGGCGGCGGCGGTGCTGGATCCGCAAGGGCGGCGCGAGCGGCGAGGAGGAGAGAGAGGCGGCGGAGGCGTCGCTTATATGGGGGCGGGGCGGCTCCGTGGCGTGGGCGAGGGGCCGCCGGAGCTGTGTTGGCGCCGGATTTCGGTGGAGTCCCGGTCGGCCACGTCGGGGAAGGCGGCGCGGAGCTGGGCCTTGGCCTGGCTTCGGCTGAGCCGGCCCAGTCGGAACTTTTTAAAAAAACATTTTCCAGACAAATAAAATAATAAAAACGAAATAACTAAAATATTATATAGGCATATAATATATCAATATTTTCAGAAAAGGATTTTCTACGACATGAACATTTTCCTAATGCCAAATAAAATACACACAAATCCAGATAATTCAAAGAGTGCTACTGGCCTATTAAAATCCAACAAAAATCATTTTAAAAATACCAAAATGATTTCAAATTATTTTTTCTCCAATTTTCTATTGTAGGGAATCATGTTACCCTATTTTCCATGTATTTTGTTTTTGGAGAAAAATAATTTGAATAAAACTCAAATAACCCAAATTGAAAAATAATTATTTCAAATGGATTTTAAATTTGAGTTTCTTTGAAACTCCCAACTCATATTTCATAAGTTTTGAAGAAGTCATTTTATCTTCGCTCTTGAAAATCATTGAGCTGCATGAAGTTTATGAATTGGAAATATTTTCT
>NC_053028.1:488981738-489025023 GCF_003073215.2 Triticum urartu | reverse complement strand
CTCCTGGATGAAAGATGCAATGGATCTATCCTTCTTGGTGCTGACTAACTCCCATTGTTCGTCTCGGCGTCCGCAAATCTGGTAGATAGAGTCCTTGAGGTCTTCTTGATAAACTTCTCCAATGCGTCCTATGGTGATATGAGCTACCATGCTCCTTCCCAGACTCCAGGTTGGTGTATTGAAAACACTATCTATAGACTTCGTGATTGGCGCAAATGTCCTTCCCGGAACATGAGCTTGAATCTTCCAGCGCTCCTCTTCAGGCAGAGTGGCATTGAAGGTTCCCGTGAAGCTTGGTAATCCAATGTTCAGGTACTTGGTGACTTCCTTCAAGTGAAATCCAAAAGGTGTGCCTTCATCCGGTTGAACGTACTTAATCTTTGCGTCCTTCATCCTAAAGGAGTAGAAAAGATGAGGAGTTAGAAAATGAGAAGAGAATGATGATCTATGGCTTTAACTTAGTGGTCGTGTCCTACAGTCAGCGTGTGCTCTGATACCATCTCTGTAGCGACCTGACCCGAATGGATCACGTCTACTGTGCTACGGTGTCATCCCTGGATCAGTAATGCTGACACCACACAGTACATCGAGGATTTATAGCAGAGTTGCAATCACACACTTATTACATCGATGGCTCAAAAAGAACTTATTACAATAAATATGGCTGCCATATTATATCGATAACAGCGGAAGACTCGGAAGATAAATGGGTCCATCAACTCCAGCGGCATCACTGAGTATAGAACCACGACCTAAACGCACCTTCAATCGTCGTCTGAAAAGTCTGCAACATTAACGTTGCAGCCCGAAAACGGGTCAGCACATGGAATATGCTGGCAAGTAACACATAGAGAGTAATGGAATGAAACAGCTATACTATATGCATATATGGCTGGTGGAAAGCTCTATGGTTACAGTTTTGCGTAAAGCATTTTTCCCTACTGCAAAGGAATAAATTTATTTAACTATCATGGTAGTTGTTAAACATTGAGAATGGTTGACAGCATTCTCAATCCCAATTAAAAATTAAAACCCAACAACATTAATTAGAAGTAACATGTTGAGATTCACATGATATTCAAGTACTAGATACTCAAGTTGTCCATAACCGGGGACACGGCTAATCATGATTAGTTTGTACACTCTGCAGAGGTTTGCGCACTTTTCCCACAAGACTCGATCGCCTCCATTTGTTTTCTCGCACTACATGGTGTTTGAGAAGCGGATGGCCGAGACACAGTCTTTCAGAAGCGCTAGCACCTTACATGTGGGGTAGACCGTACCACCTATAACCCCTACAGCTGCTAGTCCACCCCGTAAGAGTTCGCACAACTTAGTCAACTATGCCAGAGCCCATAATGGCATGTGGCTGCACACGGAAGTTTCTAGCATGAAAGATCTTATGATCCCTTTGAGCCTGGGTGGCGGTCCGAAAAAAACAGGCAAGTCCTGATAGACATCAGGTGCCTCAATCCACCCAGATGTGTGTTTAAGTTGCCACCTTAGATAAACCATTAAATTATCAATCACATCTGTCATGGATATCACTCACCCAATCCACGTCTACTAGCATAGCATGGCATAATAAGCAAACGTAGAAGTAACTCCCAAAGGTTTGTAATAATACAGGTAATAGGTACTACCTCATCTACTTCCCATCCCACAATTTAATTAGATCCTAATCATGCAATGTGAGAGGATTGATCTAATGCAATAAAACATGGGTTAGTAGAAAAGGTATGATCAAAGTGTTACTTGCCTTGCTGATGATCCGCGAGTCCTAGGGTTTCGAAGTAACAAGCGGCGCAATCCGGGTAATCTATCGCAGACAAACAACAAGCATACAATAAGTACTCATCTAATGCACAGGTAAAACTCGAACAAGAGAACGAACCAGGTAGTTCAACTTAAGAACTCCGGTTGCAAGAAAGAACGAAAAAAACGGCGGAAGAAAACAACTCGGTTCTAGCAAGTTGAAACTAGGTCAAATTTTACCGGGGCAAAAACTTGTTTAAGTTGATTAGACGGAACGGCGGTTTCGAGACGAAACTCCAGGCGCTTGAATCACCTGATTCCGATAAACGAGCGAGAAAGACTAGAACGAAGATCGGATCTGAGATCGCGATCGCGGAAAAGACGCGGAATAAATCCGACGAGAAAAAGAAGAACGGTTAAACGAACGGACGTTCGTTAACCTAGAAGAATCCGGTGATCACGTTCGTTAGGACGAACGGTCCGGCGAACGGTCCAAAGGCAACTAAATCGGAGAAGAAAACGAATCCGATCTAGGGTTTCGGAGAAGAAAACCGAACGAAAAACCGATCTAGAAAACCGGAACGGTTTAGAGAAGAAAAGAATCGGAACGATTAGAAGAAAACGATCCGAGAAAAAAGAGACGCGGGGCAACCTCCGGCGAGGGGCTCCGGCGGCGGCGGCGTAGGGCGGCGGCGGCGCGGGTGAGAGGCGCGGGGTGGCGCGGGGCTAGGCGCGCGTTGGGTGGTGCGGCGGCGCGGCGTGGGGTGTGGGGGCGCGGGTGGGGTGTGGTGGAGCTCTAGGCTTTGGGTTTGATGATTTAGAGGGGGTGCTTGGGTATTTATATTGGGGAGGGGGGGTTTTACTTGGGGTAGGGGACAAGAAATTAGACTAGGAATAGGAATAGAAAAGAGGGAAGGAAAAGATCTAGAAATAGAAAAGGAATATACGGAAGTAGGACCAAAGTCCTACTAGGATTTCCTAAAAGAAAGAGGCGGCGGCTCCCTGGCGCCTTGCGCTGCGCGGGGAGGCTGGGGCGCTAGCGATGGCCTTGGCTGGCGGCTTGGGCCTTTGGCCCAAGGCGCTGCAGTTTTTTTAAAGTTTCGCGCGCAGAAAAAAAAACAAAAGAAAACTAAACGAACTCCAAAATCTAAAGTAAATTTTCCCCGACTCCTAAAAATGAGTCGAACAAAATGAACTTTTCGGACCTAAAATGCAATTTTCGAAAACGCGCATTTTTCCCTATCCAAATAAAATGCAAATAAACTCCGGCAAAACAAAATTTGATTATTTCATTAAATCTTCATTTTTCCTATTTGGGAAAGTCATATTATTCCTCTCTCATATTTTTGATATTGGAAAAATAATTGAAGATGAAATAAATAAATCAAATGATCCTCTTTTTTCAAAATTTGAGAAAACTCAAATATGAAAATAACGAAATCTCCAACTCTCTCCGAAGGTCCTTGAGTTGCGTGAAATTTCTAGGATCGACCAAAATGCAAGAAAATATGATATGCATGATGATCTAGTGTATAACATTCCAAATTGAAAATTTGGGATGTTACAATGTGAATACATGTATCGTAATGAAAGCTAGAGGAGTTGCGTGTTCGCTATGCTAGGGATGTGTGGCGGACGAACGGGCTGCGTATCCGGGTTCGTCTCGTCGTTCTGAGCAACTTTCATGTACAAAGTTTTTTCATCCGAGCTACGGTTTATTTTATATTAATTTTAAAAGATTAAAATCATTTTTAGTATTTAGTTAATTATTTTAATTAAACATTATCCAGAACAGTGCACGCTGACGTCAGCATGACATCAGCAGTCAACAGGGGTGTTGACTGGTCAACTGACGTGTGGGTCCCGTTCGTCATACTCTGTTTTAATTAACTAATAGGTTATTAGGTTAATTATTTTAATAATCACGGGGGGGGGGGGGGAGAGGAGGGGACATCCGTTAGTGTTTAATAGTTTTATTAAGCGCAGTGGATCGTCGTTATCGCTGTGAGAAGGCGGTTTCGAGTTAGGACTCTCGGCTTGAGGATTGTGAAGGTACTGATGATTGGAGGCTATCTATTTTATGGTCTATGCGGTGTACAGTCGGCGTCTTACTCTGTCTCCCTCTCGCTCGTGGCGCGGCGACAGCGGCCGAGCGAGCTTCAAATTCCATCAGAGCGCGACCAGATAAGGCGCGGGCGATCTCGGGCAAGGGACGCGGCGTTAAGGCGCGCGCGTGGTGTGGCGGTATCGCTTGGCGCTGCAGCATGCGGCAGATGTCAGGACTGAGCGCCGCGTAGCGAGTGTCCTAGAGCGCCGTAGCTTCGGCTTCCTGGACTGTAAATGTGAGGAGATCATGGGGGGAAGGACCATAAAGAAGCCACTGCGGCGGAGGAGAAACGCGTGCGCTTGGCCAAAGGGGCATTCATAGCAGATGGTAAGCCAAGACAGGAGAAGATGCAATGGCGGGGCGAGGGGAGAGGTGAGTGAGGACGGCCAGACCAGGCGAAGAGAGTAGAGAGAAGGGGCGACACAGCCGGGCGGTGCGGGGGGGGGCGGGCGTGGGTGGCACATTCGGGGCTGGCCAGCAAGGCCCCAGCCCCGGGATGGCCCGACCACTTGGCCCGTGGCCAGCGGCCAGGGCCGCGAGCAGGGTCGGGCCACCGTCGCACCTCTAAGCGAGTGCGATGAAGCCCACGCGGTCGCCCAGGCCCCCCCTATAACTAGATTGCCGCCCGCCCCACGAGACCGACAACGCCGGAGCTCTCCGCACTCTCTCCCCCCGTCGGGGAAACTCAGTGGCGCCGACGAGCAGCGACAACGGGCGCAGCGAGCAGCGCGGCCGGCGAACGGATGGGAAGAGCAAATAGGGTCGCGGGGCTATGCGGCGACGACGGAGCGGGGCGGACCAAGGTGCGGCTCGAGGCGGGGCGCGACGCGGGAAGGGGCTGCCGGCGACTGCGTTTGGCGAGGCGCGCGGCCGTGGGCACGAAGGTGTGCGCGCGGGCGAGCGCGGGGACGCGGGGCAGCCGAGAGCAAAGCTGTGCGAGCAGCAGGTGGTCGTGGGCGGCGGGCGAGCAGCGGGGCGCGCGGCGTCGGGACGGTGTGCGCGGCGACAGGGGAAGGAGGAGAAAGAAGGGGGCTTGGGGAGACGTCACATCGGGGCCGTAGGGTACAAGGCAACGGCGGCGACGAGTGGGGGATGGGGCGGCGGGCGTGAGGATCAGGCCGGCGGGGCAAGCACTTCGCCTTGGCGGCTCGGCGGCACCGCGCGTGCGGCTAGTTGGTCGTCGGGTGAGTCTTCGGGCGGCCCGCGGCGGAGTGGCTATGCAGCTGACATGGCGCAAGGCGCTCGGTGCGCCCCGGACTCACGCTCACGGGTAATGCGGATCAGAAGGTCAGTAAGGGGGAAAGACTGAGGAGCGGAGGGTGGCAGGGTTCGTGTGGAGGAGTGGGGGGTGTCGGGAGGAGTGGTGGGGTTGGTGCAACGAGGCGACGGGAATAGGGGGCGCGTCCGATCCAGGGGCGATGGGTCGATGTGATGGAGTAATAGTAGTAGATGCAGGCAGGAGTCGGTTACTTGTCTGGACGTGATGCCTATATGAGGTAGGGGGTCGGATTGTAGTGCATCTAGTGCCACCCCTAGTTGGTTTTGGAGTATTGACGACAAACCTAGTTGAGGGACTAATGTGTTTGTGAGAATTGCAGGATAACACAGGTAGACGTCCCTCATTGATTCGGTTTCACTACCAGAGATGACCCCCAAAAATGTATGAAGACATTGAAGTCAAAGGTGGTATATGAAGATATTCACATTTGAAGACTATGACAAAAGAGAGACATGCATGAAGACTATGGAGCTCGAAGACTTAGATCTTTCGTAGTTCTTTTTTCTTTGTTGAGTCATAGGAACCACCGTACTGTTAAGTGGGGTCCAAGAAACCAGTCAGAATGACTGAAGTGATGCTTAACCAAAATCCTATGTCTTCGAGTGAAGACTATGAGAGCGAATCTTGTTCCAGAGTTGGACAAGTCAGCTTTGCTTGTAGCCCAAGTAAAGTTGCCGTGTGTGTTTGAAATCTGACCGTTGGAACACGTGTCAGTTCCTTAGTGACCCAGGGTCATTTCGGACAAATCAGGTCGGGTTGCCTAGTGGCTATAAATAGCCCACCCTACAACCATAAACGGTTGGCTGCTCAGAGTTAAGTACGGCTTTTGTCGTTTGAGAGCAACCCACCTCGAAGCCTTTGAGAGAGAATTCCTTGCGAGGATAAAGCCCTAACCACCCAGAGCCAAAGAGTGTTAGGCATCACTTAAGTCTTCTTATCTGTGTGATCTGAAGACTTATTACACTTGAGGACTGTGAATCCTCCAGCCGGTTAGGCGTCGCGTTCTGAGCATCCAAGAGTCATTGTGGATCGCCGGTGAACGAAGTCTGTGAAGGTTTGGAAGTGTTACCTTGAAGACTTACCAGAGTGATTGGGCAGGTCTGTGTGACCTTAGCTCAAGGGGAATACGGAGAGACTAAGTGTTCTGAGCTGTGTGCTCAGGACTAAGTGTCCGGACTGAGTGTCCTCAGGTTTAAATACCTATCCGCCCTAACCAGACGTACAACTGTCACAGCAGTTGGAACTGGTCTACCAAACCTTTGTCTTCGTCACGCACACTGGTTCTATCCTTCTCATCTCTTTATTTACGGTTGGCTCTTGTAAAGTCAGTGCCTATTTGCTTTATCTATTTGTCTTCACTGTGTACCTGATCCTTACTGCCTAGCTACTATTAGTCAGTGTGGTTTCACTTCATTGAATGCTTGACTATTGTCTGTCTAGTGTAGTCTATCTTCCGCTGCATGGATAGGTTTATTTCTATCGTTTGTCTTCGAAACTCATGTTTTGAAGACTTTCATAAAAATCGCCTATTCACCCCCCTCTAGTCGATATAACACACTTTCAATTGGTATCAGAGCAAGGTACTCCCTTGTTCTGTGTGATTTTGGTTTAACCGCCTGGAGTTTTAGTTATGTCGACACAGGAATGAAGACTGTGTCATGCCCCATCTTTGACGGTCACGAGTATCCCAAGTGGAAGGCCATGATGAAGAAGCGCCTCATGGCAAACAGCGCTGTGGACCGTCACTGAGATTGGTCTGACCGATCTGTGCAAGATGGCGGAAGCTGATGACATTCGCAAGTACACTCTTCTCAACCTCACGGCGAAGGACGTCATCTGCTTCCTGTCTATCTCAAAATCAGTTTAGGAATGTCATGCATCTCGATCATGCAAAGCTCATCTGGGACCGTCTCTCTGAGGTCTATGAGGGTCATCGAACTCGTCATGATCCTCGGTTCGAGGACTTTAAGGAGTCACTCAAAGCGATGACATTCGAACCAGAATCATCATCTTCTGCATCATGCCTTATGGCAAATGATGCTAAGGTAATTGAATGCTATCTATCTGAATCCAGTGATGATGAATCTGGTGATGAATTTGGACCCAGCTATGCAAAACTTGCTTCCCTTGTCACTAAACAACAGAAAGCTATGGAACATATTCAAAAACTGTTAGACAAAAGCGATGACCTGTTGGACGCTGAAATGACTCGATCTCGTCCTTAATTGAAGACATAAAAAATCTTCATTTAAGTATGAGGAACTTGAAAGTCGTCATGAAACGCTCTCAACAACTCATGAAAAGCTTTCCTATGATTATCTTCAAAGGAAGCAAGATCTTGAGAAATTGAGAGCGGCTCATGAAGATCTTCAAGGAAAACGAGTCTGTCGCGAACAGATCAGTTCCGCTCAGGAAGGATTTGAACCACCATGTCTTAAATGCATTGAGCGTGATAACCTACTTCTAGTTGTGAATGTTCTAATGCTGCGTACTTGATTGCATATCTTCAACCTGTTTGATCGACTGTGGGCCGCTGTGTGGAGGAGTACTCCTGGGGCGTGGGGCCAGCGGTGCTATTGCTGATGAGAATGCCTTCGGTTGAGACACAGTTGCTATGTGGTGAGTATGTAAAAAGTCTAGGGCTCGAGCACGTGGTGGTGTGGATGTCCTCTAAAGGCAGATCTGCATACCGCAACCGGTAGTGGAGAAGAGCGGTGTGTTGTTGTAAGGAAAATGATGGGGCTGATCGCCTGGATTCCTGGACCTGGCAGTACCCCCAAAACTGGAGTTGCTCAAGGGCGCTCTCTAGCGATCCAAGAGTCGATGCTATCTGGCCTTCATGTGTGTTGTCTAACCCCCTCCTTTGTTTATTTGTTTAGTGACTTTGTTGTATCTCTTATTCATATTTGGTATTTCCATGTATCTGTATTCGCGTTCTGGTTTAGTGCTCTGGCGTGTAATGTAAAAGATAATTTTACACACTTTGAGTATTCAATTCAGGAATTGGACGAGTTATTTTTTATGGTCCCGAGTCTAGTCACAAAGGATCGTTAACCCCACCTCAGCTTAGATTCTGAGTAGTTGTAGAAAATATGTGTGTTGTTGGATACTATAGTCTCAATGTACCTTCGATAGTGTGATTTGCGCCGGCACACAGACCACAGGCTTCATCTCGGGTATTTTTAAGTTCATACGACAGAGGATCACGGCGTGTTTCAACTCAACTTTTAATTGTCAAATCTTAAAATGAATATACGCTTCTTGCAGGCGAGCTCTCGGGATCAGGTCAATCGTAATAGTGGCGGCGGTCCCTTTACTAGCAGCACATATAGCTCTCGGTTAGACCAAGAACTATTTGCTTATTCTCTATGAGTCTACTGTCCAGACGTGGGGCGAGACTTTTTGCTAGTAGGCGGTGGTCACTTATAGTCAAGTTCGATGCTGTAGATTGAAGTGGCATTTGTTTATCTTGCGGACGCTTTACAGTGAGGCATCATGGCCTATGTGTGTGGCTAGCGCCTATTGCTCTCGTACTCTTGTCTCGCAGGCGCGACTGTGTTCAGTCGGGAAGATAGGTGACGCAGGACTTTTAAGATTTTTGCGTGAATAACATATCTTGTTGTCTCGTTCGAACTTTGCGCTCAGTCGTACATTCTATCAGATTTTCGCGCGTGACTGGCCGAAATGCTACTCAGCTAGTTCAATGCACCATTCCTGATAGAGTGTGCGGTGTTCCATTAATCGTCATTGTTGATGTTAATATTTCGTCTTCTAGTCCATAATTGAAAGTCTCTATGTATATGTAACTCCTGATTAACTAGATAACTAATGCCTGAGTAAACTAGCCTATAATCCCTTGGTTGGGGGTCAGGCCTCACGTGATCTAGCCTGTCCAACTTGTATGGATATACTGGTTCCTATCTGCTCCACCTCACTTGCACCATGCCGTAGAAAGGTTGCAAGGTGAGGGAGTACTAGCTCTAGTCACTCCACCTGTGCTTTCATTAGCACTGATACATTATAGATGGGAAGAAGGATAGTATAAGTGTGTTACTCTAGTTTCTTCATTTTGTGAGAGCGCCGAGAGGCAGATGATAAGTGGAATGAAAATATAACTTTACGTCATTGACGATATACAACTAGTGTTTATATATTCATGTTTAGACAGCTGTTCGTTTTTATAGTGCTCAAACCGGACAAGCATTGAAACTTTTGCAGGATCTTATGTGATCGTGTTCAGTCTGCTCTTCGAAGACTTGCGTAAAATGAGAATCTCGTATGATGTTGTGGTTCTGTCATTAGTTCTTACTTCTATGTTTCCAGTATGTAACTGGTCTGCCAATGATAATTAGAGTGCCTCTATTTTTAGAAGATTTGTGATTGATGGTCTGATTCAAGAGACCATATGCTATCTTGCTTGTTACTGCCAGGGAGAATGGAATTGACCATGTCTTTGCATGTGTTATATGTATGTTTATGAGGCCTCAACTGTTGGAAGGATATCTCCTCGAAAGAATCTGTGGGGTTATGTGCTATGGTGGGTATGAGTGTTGAATATCTTTTGGATGTGCAGGCTAGGTCCAAATCCTTTTTTACTATAGAGATAAATGTAGGTCCTCTATCCTAGGACTCCGCAGTTTGTTGGTTTGAACCTGGATGCTGGCTTGTGACTTACGCACGCAAGGGTCTTGATGCGGATAGTGGCAATGCTGGTCTGGGCGAATTCACGAATCCCTTACTGGAGTCCCGGCGCGCTCGCTCGCTGTCGTGCCATTCTCAACTAACTAACACATTGTGTCGTGTGATGGATCTTCTATGTGGGGCGACTGTGGAGTATTATGATTATTAGGAAGTATAGGATGCCTTATCTTATATTTCAAGTTAGCCATTGTACTTCTATATATATATATGCTCACGAGGCTCAAGTAATAAACAACGATTCCACAAATCCTTCTTTATCCCTTCTAATATGGTATCAACCTAACCGATCCAACCCTAGCAGTCGCCCGTCGCTTCTGCCCTGTGCGCCACCCCCGGGGTGGTCGGCCTCCATGACTGCCGATGGGGGTTGCGCCGCCCGTACCTAGGGTTCGTCCGCCGATCGTGTTGACCGGCTGCGCTAGAGAGTCTTTTTTCCCGAGTCATTGCTTCGGGTTTTTCTCTCTTCCGCCGGTCATCTTGATCGGTGTTTTACTTTTTGGTTTTATGATCTAAGATCGATTTGGGTCGCCCGCCGCCGCCGTCGACCCCGGGCATCTACTCTGACATTGGCGTCAACTCTACACCAGCCGCTTCGTCATCAATCGCGTGGCAAGGCTGGACGCGCCGCCCAAGGGACACCTTCGTGCAACGCTGTCGGCCGCTCGTCCGCGTGTTCTCCATTGTTGCTCTGTATTCGTTGTCATCGCCTGGTACATCACCAACAACGTCACCATCGACTCGGATTTGCGCGTCATCCCCACCATGGCGAGTACAACACCGCCGTCAGTCTGATCAACTGATCACACGCCTTTTTTGCCAAGCCCGTCCCATAGCACACGCCCGTCGCCGATCGACCCACCATTGCGTTGTCCCTTCGGATTGTTGCGTCGTCGCCCCGAGTTCATCCCGTTGATGCCCCACAAGTATAGGGGATCTATCGTAGTCCTTTCGATAAGTAAGAGTGTCGAACCCAACGAGGAGCAGAAGCAAATGATAAGCGGTTTTCAGCAAGGTATTCTCTGCAAGTACTGAAATAAGTGGTAACAGAATTTTTGTGATAAGATAAATGTAACGAGCAACAAGTAACAAAAGTAAATAAAGTGCAGCAAGTGGCCCAATCCTTTTTGTAGCAAAGGACAAGCCGGAACAAACTCTTATAATAGGAAAAGCGCTCCCGAGGACACATGGGAATATCGTCAAGCTAGTTTTCATCACGTTCATATGATTCGCGTTCGTACTTTGATAATTTGATATGTGGGTGGACCGGTGCTTGGGTACTGTTCTTACTTGAACAAGCATCCCACTTATGATTAACCTCTATTGCAAGCATCCGCAACTACAACAAAAGTATTAAGGTAAACCTAACCATAGCATGAAACATATGGATCCAAATCAGCCCCTTACGAAGCAACGCATAAACTAGGGTTTAAGATTTTGTCACTCTAGCAACCCATCATCTACTTATTACTTCCCAATGCCTTCCTCTAGGCCCAAATAATGGTGAAGTGTTATGTAGTCGACGTTCACATAACACCACTAGAGGCTAGACAACATACATCTCATCAAACTATCGAACGAATACCAAATTCACATGACTACTAATAGCAAGACTTCTCCCTGTCCTCAGGAACAAACGTAACTACTCACAAAGCATATTCATGTTCATAATCAGAGGGGTAATAATATGCATAAAGGATCTGAACATATGATCTTCCACCAATTAAACCAACTAGCATCAACTACAAGGAGTAATTAACACTACTAGCAACCTACTAGCACCAATCCCGGACTTGGACAAGAATTGGATACAAGAGATGAACTAGGGTTTTGAGATGAGATGGTGCTGATGAAGATGTTGATGGAGATTGCCCTCTCCCGATGAGAGGAGCGTTGGTGATGACGATGGCGATGATTTCCCCCTCCGGGAGGGAAGTTTCCCCGGCAGAACAGCTCTGCCGGAGCTCTAGATTGGATCCGCCAAGGTTCCGCCTCGTGGCGGCGGAGTTTCGTCCCGAAAGGTTGCTTCTTATTTTTTTCTCGACGAAAGACTTCATATAGGAGAAGATGGTCATCGGAGAGCCACCAGGGGGCCCACGAGGTAGGGGGCGCGCCCTAGGGGGGCGCCCCCCACCCTCGTGAGAGGGTGTGGGCCCCCTGGTCTTCATCTTTGGCGAGGATTTTTCATTATTTATTATAAGGTATTCCGTGGAGTTTCAGGACTTTTGGAGTTGTGCAGAATAGGTCTCTAATATTTGCTCCTTTTCCAGCCCAGAATTCCAGCTGCCGGCATTCTCCCTCCTTATGTAAACCTTGTAAAATAAGAGAGAATAGCCATAAGTATTGTGACATAATGTGAAATAACAGCCCATAATGCAATAAATATCGATATAAAAGCATGATGCAAAATGGACGTATCAACTCCCCCAAGCTTAGACCTCGCTTGTCCTCAAGCGAAAGCCGATAACAATAAATATGTCCCCATGTTTAGAGGTAGAGGCGTCGATAAAAATAAAATACGGACATGAGGGCATCATGATTATTCTCATAACAGCAACATATATAGATATTGTCATATGATTACTTATGTTCAAGTGATGATCTATTCACAATGCAAAAGTATGAATCAGAAACCTTATTGAGAACCAACAAACTATAACCTCAGTCATTGAAGCAATTGCAATTTATCATAACATCAGAAAGAGTCTATGTCAGAGCTAAAAAGCAAGTCCACATACTCAACTATCATCTAGTCCTTCATAATTGCTAACACTCGCGCAATACTTGTGGTTACGGAGTTTTAATCGGACACAGAGAAAGATAGGGGCTTATAGTTTCGCCCCACAACCTTTTACCTCGAGGGTAATGTCAACAATAATAACTCATGCCCCACATCCAATTAGATATATCAGGATCTTTCCAACATACTGTGCTTGCCAAAGGATAAAATGAAAAAGGAAGGTGAAGATCACCATGACTCTTGCATAAGGTAGAAGATAATAATAAAAGATAGGCCCTTCGCAGAGGGAAGCAGAGGTTGCCATGCGCTTTTATGGTTGGATGCACAAAATCTTAATGCGAAAGAACGTCACTTTATATTGCCCCTTGTGATATGAACCTTTATTATGCAGTCCGTCGCTTTTATTACTTTCCACATCACAAGATCGTATAAAGCTTATTTCTCCCACACTAATCATACATATTTAGAGCAATTTTTATTGCTTTGCACCGATGACAACTTACTTGAAGGATCTTATTCAATCCATAGGTAGATATGGTGGACTCTCATGGCAAAACTGGTTTAAGGGTATTTGGAAGCACAAGTAGTATCTCTACTTGGTGCTGAGAATTTGGCTAGCATGAGGGGGAAAGGCAAGCTCAACATGTTGGATGATCCATGACAACATACTTTATCTCAGATATAAGAAACATAACCCATTACGTTGTCTTCCTTGTCCAACATCAACTCTTTAGCATGTCATATTTTGATGAGTGCTCCCAATCATAAAAGATGTCAATAATAGTATATTTATATGTGAAACCTCTCTTTCCTTATTACTTCCTATTAATTGCAACGATGACCAAAGCTATGTCTGCCAACTCCCAACAACTTTTAATCATCACACTCTTTCTATGTGAAGTCATTACTATCAATAAGATCAATATGAACTTTTGTTTCTTCTTATTATTTTTCTCTTTTCTTTTATTCACCCAAGATCATAGCAAGAAAATCAAGCCCTTGACTCAACACTAATCTTTATTATATAGCTCACGGACTCGATTACATAGAGGATCATAAAGCAAAACTTAAAACTAGATCATGCCATAAACTTTATTCTACTAGATCAAAATACTACTAATAGGATCAAACTAAGGAAAACGGTAAAGATAGAGTTGTGATTGTGATACGATACCGGGCACCTCCCCCAAGCTTGGCAGTTGCCAAGGGGAGTGCCCATACCAGATACTCAATTCTTCTTTGTTGGTGGAGACAGGTGGTGATTTTGTTGATGGCGTAGGCTTCTTCCTTAATTTGCGCTTGAGGACAGAATTTTGGTCCCTTAGGTCCTCGATCTCCTGCTCCAGCTCAGTATCTTTTTGCATAGTTCCTGCTTGTTTTCCTGCAAGAGGCGAAAAGGGATAAACTCGATCTTAGGTTTCTTTACCCTATCCGGGGGCTTGACTTTTTGAACTCCACATGCATGTCCCCAGGTTGAGGTAGTGGGACTTCATCTTCATCTAAGCTCGTCTCCTCCCTTCCCTTGGGTTCATATTCTTCTTCTTCTTCCGTAGTCAAACCACAATGCTCCATATCCCCATAGACCTTAGGATCTGCAAGGTAATCAGCCACATAGCTTTCTTCTTCCGAATCCTAGGACGAAATGTTGATCTGTCTGCATTAGGACAGCTCAAAACAAAGACAAGGGATTTTTGCGTGATACGGGAGTCAACACCTACGGGAGGTTATATAATGAATTTTTACCGACCAAAATACGTATCGTGCAAGAAAACGGAGTCCGGAGGGCACACGAGGTGCTCACGAGGTAGGGGGCGCGCCCAGGGGGTAGGGCGCGCACTCCCCCCTCGTGGGGCCCTCGTGTCCTTCCTGGACTGCTACTTAATTTTCTATTTTTCTAAATATTCCAAAACGGAGAAATATTGCCTTAAAATTGTTTTGGAGTCGGTTTACTTACCGTACCACATACCTATTCCTTTTTGGAGTCTGAAACGTTCTGGAAAGTGTCCCTTATGTATTCTTCCGGGGTTACGGTTTCAATAATATTGGTTTCAACATTTATGGGATTATCTGAGATATAATGTTTAATTCTCTGGCCGTTTACCACCTTCAGATTTGTGCCTTCGAAGTTGTTGATTTTTATGGCACCGGAACGATATACCTCCTCGATAACATAGGGGCCTTCCCATTTAGAGAGAAGTTTTCCTGCAAAAAATCTTAAATGAGAGTTGTATAGCAATACATAATCACCTACATTAAACTCACGCTTTTGTATCCTTTTGTCATGCCATCTTTTAACCTTTTCTTTAAACAACTTGACATTTTCATAAGCTTGGATTCTCCATTCATCAAGTGAGCTAATATCAAGTAACCTCTTTCACCGGCAAGTTTAAAATCATAATTGAGCTCTTTAATAGTCCAATATGCCTTATGTTCTAGTTTGAGAGGTAAGTGACATGCTTTTCCATATACAATTTTATACAGAGACATACCCATAGGATTTTTATAAGCAGTTTTATAGGCCCATAATGCATCATCAAGTTTCTTGGACCAATTCTTTTAGACCTATTGACAGTCTTTTGCAAAATTAATTTAAGTTCTCTATTACTCAATTTACTTGACCACTAGACTGTGGGTGATACGGAGATGCAATTCTATGATTGACGTCATATTTAGCAAGCATTTTACGGAAAGCACCATGAATAAAATGTGAACCACCATCAGTCATTAAATATCTAGGGACTCCAAACTCGGAAAAATAACTTCTTTAAGCATTTTAATAGAAGTGTTATGATCAGCACTACTAGTTGGAATAGCTTCTACCCACTTAGTAACGTAATCAACAGCAACTAAAAATATGTGTATATCCATTAGAGGAAGGAAATGTCCATATAATCAAAGCCCCAAACATCAAATGGTTCAATAACAAGTGAATAATTCATAGGCATTCTTGACGTCTACTAATATTACCAATTCTTTGACATTCATCACAAGATAGGACAAACTTTACGGGCATCCTTGAAGAGAGTAAGTCAATTAAAAACCGGATTGCAATACCTAATGTGCAGTTCTATCTCCCGCGATGGTGTCCTTCATAAGTTTCGGAGTGGCACTTGCTAGGATTGTTCCTGTTCATGCTCAGGTACACAACATCTAATAACACCACTCTACTCCTTCTTTATAAAGATGTGGTAATCCCAAAAGTAATGTCTCAAATCATAGAAGAACTGTTTCTTTTGTTGGTATGTGAAGCTAGGTGGTATAAATTTAGCAACTATATAATTAGCATAATCAGCATACCAAGGGGTACTATGAGAAGTACTTATGACATTTAATTGTTCATCAGGAAAGCTATCATCAATAGTAGTGGGTCATCAAGAACATTCTCTAACCTAAATAAGTTGTTGGCAACGGGGTTTTCAGCTCCTTTTCTATCAACAATATGCAAATCAAATTCTTGTAGCAAGAGAACCCATCTAATAAGTCTAGGTTTAGCATCTTTCTTTTCCATAAGATATTTAATAGCAGCATGATCAATGTGGATAGTTACTTTAGAATCAACAATATAAGGTCTGAACTTATCACAAGCAAATACAACTGCTAAAAGTTCTTTTTCAGTAGTAGCATAATTTCTTTGAGCATTGTCTAGAGTCTTACTAGCATAATGGATAACATTTAATTTCTTATCAACTCTTTGCCCTAGAACAGCACCTACAGCATAATCACTAGCATCACACATAATTTCAAAGGGTAAATTCCAATCAGGTGGCTGAACAATAGGTGCAGAGACTAATGCTTTCTTAAGTATTTCAAATGCTTCTACACAATCATCATCAAAGACAAATGGTATATCTTTTTGTAATAAATTAGTCAGAGGCCGAGAAATTTTTGAGAAGTCCTTAATGAACCTCCTATAAAATCCGGTGACCAAGGAAACTTCTTATACCTTTGATGTCCTTGGGACATGGCATCTTTTCAATAGCATCAACCTTGGCTTTTCAACTTCAATACCTCTTTCAGAAACTTTATGCCCCAAGACAATACCTTCATTAACCATAAAGTGGCACTTTTCCCAATTCAAGACAAGATTAGTTTCTTCACATCTCTGCAAAACTCGATCATGCTCAAGCAATCATCAAAAGAGGAATCCATAGACGGAAAAGTCGTCCATGAAAACCTCACAAATCTTTTCACAAAAGTCAGAGAATATAGCCATCATGCATCTTTGAAAGGTAGCAGGTGCATTACATAAACCAAAAGGCATATGTCTATAAGCAAAAGTACCAAAAGGGCATGTAAAAGTAGTCTTTGATTGATCTTTAGCCGACACAGGTATTTGAGAGAAACCAGAATAACCATCTAGAAAGCAGTAATGTGTATGTTTGCATAATCTTTCTAGCATTTGATCGATAAAAGGTAAGGGGTAATGATCTTTCTTAGTAGCCTTATTTAATTTGCGGAAATCAATTACCATCCTATAACCTGTAATAATTCTTTGTGGAATCAATTCATCTTTATCATTAGGAACAACAGTAATACCTCCCTTCTTAGGGACACAATGAACATGACTTACCCACTGACTATCAGCAACGGGATAAATTATACCTGCCTCCAGAAGCTTTAGTATTTCTTTTCTTACCACTTCTTTCATTTTAGGATTCAGACGTTGTTGAGGATCACGAACTGGTTTGGCATCTGCTTCCAAATTTATTTTATGTTGACATAGAGTGGGACTAATGCCCTTAAGATCATCAAGAGTATATCCAATAGCAGCATGGTGCTTCTTCAGAGTTTTCAATAATCTTTCTTCTTCATGCTCTGAAAGGTTAGCACTAATAATAACAGGATATATCTTCTTTTCATCAAGATAAGCATATTTAAGATTATCAGGCAACGGTTTAAGCTCAAACACGGGATCACCCTTAGGTGGAGGGGGGTCCCCTAGGATTTCAACAGGCAAATTGTGTTTTAGCATAGGTTCCTGTTTAAAGAATACTTCATCTATTTCCCTTCTTTCATTCATAAACATATCATTCTCATGGTCTAGCAAATATTGTTCTAAAGGATCACTAGGAGGTACGGCGATAGAAGCAAGACCAATAATTTCATCCTTACTAGGCAATTCTTCTTCACGGTGTTGTTTACTAAATTTAGAGAAATTCAATTCATGAGTCATATCATCTAAGCCGACAGTAACAACATCCCTTGTGCAATCTATGGTAGCATTAACAGTATTTAAGAAGGGTCTACCAAATATAATGGGACAAAAGCTATCTTGTGGGGAACCAAGAACAAGAAAATCAGCAGGATATTTAGTTTTCCCACACAAGACTTCAACATATCTAACAATTCCCATTGGTGAAATAGTATCTCTATTAGCAAGTTTAATAGTAACATCAATTTCTTCTAACCCAACAGGTGCAATGTCATGCATAATTTCTTTGTATAATCAATAGGTATTGCACTAGCACTAGCACCCATATCACATAAGCCATGATAACAATGATCTCCTATTTTAACAGAAATAACAGGCATGCCTACCACAGGTCTAGGTTTATCTGTATCACGGGGTTTAGCAATTCTAGCAGTTTCATTACAGAAGTAAATAACATGCCCATCAATGTTATCAGACAAGAGATCTTTAACAATAAATATTAGGTTCAACTTTAACTTGCTCAGGAGGTGTATATGTTTTAATATTGCTTTTACGAACCACAGTTGAAGCTTTAGCATGATCCTTTATCCTAACAGGGAAAGGTGGTTTATCAACATAACGAGTAGGAACCATAGGATCATTATAAGTGACAGTCTTTTCTTCAAATTTAATTGGTGCAGCTACTTTTTACTTCTATGGGAGGATGATATTTAAACCACTTCTCCCTAGGGAGATCAACATAAGTAGCAAAAGATTCACAGAAAGAAGCTACTATCTCAGAATCAACTCCATATTTAGTGCTAAACTTACGGGAAATATCGGTATCCATAAAAGATTTAACACAATCAAACTTAGGTGTCATACCAGACTCCTTACCATTGTCGAGGTCCCAATCTTCAGAGTTGCGTTTAATTCTATCCAATAAATCCCATCTAAATCCAATAGTCTTCATCATAAAAGAGCCAGCACAAGAAGTATCGAGCATGGTGCGATTATTTTCAGAAAGCCGAGCATAAATTTTTTGAAGAATTGTTTCTCTTGAAAGCTCATGATTGGGGCATGAATATAACATTGATTTAAGCCTCCCCCAAGCTTGAGCGATGCTTTCTCCTTCGCGAGGCCAAAAATTATATATATAATTGCGATCACGATGACACAAGATGCATAGGGTAATACTTTTGATGAAATTCCAATTTCAATCTTCTATAGTTCCATGATCTCGTATCATCACATAGCCTATACCATACCAATGCATCTCCCTTCAAAGATAAAGGGAAGACCTTCTTCTTAGCAACATCATCGGGTATACCTGCAAGCTTAAATAATCCACATACTTCATCCACATATATTAGGTGTTCATCGGGATGTTTTGTTCCATCTCGTGTAAAAGGATTAGCTAGCAGTTTTTCTATCATACCCGAAGGATACTCATAAGGAATTTCATTTTCGTATTCATTTTCAGTAGGTTTAGTAGGTTGAGGAGCAACTCTTTGCTCTACTGGTCGGGGTGAAGATACCCCGAACAAGCCCCTCAGAGGATTACTTTCCATAGTAATAAGTGACAGTAAATTTCAGCACACTATATAAATTTTTCCTTACCAAATTCCACCTACCAAAGGCGCTTTACTCCCCGGCAATGGTGCCAGAAAAGAATCTTGAGGGCCCACAAGTATAGGGGATCTATCATTGTCCTTCCGATAAGTAAGAGTGTCGAACCCAACGAGGAGCAGAAGGAAATGATAAACGGTTTTCACCAAGGTATTCTCTGGAAGTACTGAAATAAGTGGTAACACATCATTTTGTGATGAGATAATTTGTAACGAGCAACAAGTAACAAAGTAAATAAAGTGCAGCAAGGTGGCCCAATCCTTTTTGTAGCAAAGGACAAGCCTGGACAAACTCTTATATAAGGAAAAGCGCTCCCGAGGACACATGGGAATATCGTCAAGCGATTTTTCATCACGTTCATATGATTCGCGTTCGGTACTTTGATAATTTGATATGTGGGTGGACCGGTGCTTGGGTTCTGTTCTTAATTGAACAAGCATCCCACTTATGATTAACCTCTATTGCAAGCATCCGCAACTACAACAAAAGTATTAAGGTAAACCTAACCATAGCATGAAACATATGGATCCAAATCAGCCCCTTACGAAGCAACGCATAAACTAGGGTTTAAGCTTCTGTCACTCTACTAACCCATCATCTACTTATTACTTCCCAATGCCTTCCTCTAGGCCCAAATAATGGTGAAGTGTTATGTAGTCGACATTCACATAACACCACTAGAGGCTAGACATCATACATCTCATCAAAATATCGAACGAATACCTAATTCACATGACTACTAATAGCAAGACTTCTCCCTTGTCCTCAGGAACAAACGTAACTACTCACAAAGCATATTCATGTTCATAATCAAAGGGGTAATAATATGCATACAGGATCTGAACATATGATCTTCCACCAATTAAACCAACTAGCATCAACTACAAGGAGTAATTAACACTACTAGCAACCTACTAGCACCAATCCCGGACTTGGAGACAAGAATTGGATACAAGAGATGAACTAGGGTTTTGAGATGAGATGGTGCTGATGAAGATGTTGATGGAGATTGCCCTCTCCCGATGAGAGAAGCGTTGGTGATGACGATGGAACATCCCGATGGAACAAAACATCCCGATGAACACCTAATATATGTGGATGAAGTATGTGGATTATTTAAGCTTGCAGGTATACCCGATGATGTTGCTAAGAAGAAGGTCTTCCCTTTATCTTTGAAGGGAGACACATTGACATGGTATAGGCTGTGTGATGATATGGGATCATGGAACTATAGAATATTGAAATTGGAATTTCATCAAAAGTATTACCCTATGCATCTTGTTCATCGTGATCTCAATTATATATATAATTTTTGGCCTCGCGAAGGAGAAAGCATAGCTCAAGCTTGGGGGAGGCCTAAATCAATGTTATATTCATGCCCCAATCATGAGCTTCCAAGAGAAACTATTCTCCAAAAAAATTATGCTCAGCTTTCTGATAACAATCTCACCATGCTTGATACTTCTTATGTTGGCTCTTTTATGATGAAGACTATTGAATTCAAATGAGATTTATTGGATATAATTAAACGCAACTCTGAAGATTGGGACCTCGACAATGGTAAGGAGTCAGGTATGACACCTAAGTTTGATTGTGTTAAATCCTTCATGGATACCGATGTTTTCCGTAAGTTTAGCACTAAATATGGACTTGATTCTGAGATAGTCTTCTTTCTGTGAATCTTTTTGCTACTTATCGTTGATCTCCCTAAGGAGAAGTGGTTTAAATATCATCCTCCCATATAGAAGTAAAAGTAGCTGCACCTATTAAAGTTTAAGAGAAAAGACTGTCACTTATAGATGATCCTATTGTTCCTACTTCTTATGTTGAGGCCCCTTTCCCTGTTAGGATAAAGGATCATGCTAAAGCTTCAATTGTGAGTTTGTAAAAGCAATATTAAAACATATACACCTCCTGAGCAAGTTAAAGTTGAACCTAATATTGCTATTGTTAAAGAGCTCTTGTCTGATAATATTGATGGGCATGTTATTCAGTTCTGCGGTGAAACTGCTAGAATTGCTAAACCTTGTGCTAAAGATAAACATAGACCTGTGGTAGGCGTGCCTGTTATTTCTGTTAAAATAGGAGATCATTGTTATCATGGCTTATGTGATATGGGTGCTAGTGCTAGTGTTATACCTTATGACTTGTATAAAGAAATCAAGCATGAAATTGCACCTGCTGAGTTAGAAGATATTGATGTCACAATTAAACTTGCTAATAGAGATACTATTTCAGCAATGGGAATTGTTAGAGATGTTGAAGTCTTGTGCCAGAAAACTAAATATCCTGTTGATTTTCTTATTCTTAGTTCTCCACAAGATAACTCATGAGTTTAATTTCTCTAAATTTAGTAAACAACACCGTGAAGAAGAATTGCCTAGTAAGGATGAAATATTGGTCTTGCTTCTATTGCCGTACCTCTGATCCTTTAGAACATATTTGCTAGACCTGAGAATGATATGTTTATGGAATGAAAGAAGGGAAATAGATGAAGTATTTTTAAAAGACCTATGCTAAAACACAATTTTGCTGTTGAAATCCTTGGGGATCCTCCTCCACCTAAGGTGATCCGTGTTTGAGCTTTAACCGTTGCCTGATAATTCTTAAATTGCTTATCTTGATGAAAAAAGATATATCCTGATTATTATTAGTGCTACCTTTCAGAGCATGAAGAAGAAAGATTATTGTAAAACCTCTGAAGAAGCAACCGTGCTGCTTATTGGATATACTCTTGATGATTCTTAAGGCATTAGTCCCACTCTATGTCAACATAAAATAAAATTTGGAAGCAGATGCCAAACCAGTTTCGTGATCCTCAATGACGTCTGAATCCTAAAATGAAAGAAGTGGTAGAAAAGAAATACTAAGCTTTCTAGAGGCAGTATAATTTATCCCGTTGCTGATAGTAGTGGTAAGTCCTGTTCATTGTGTCCCTAAGAAGGGAGGTATTATATTGTTCCTAATGATAAAGATGAATTGATTCCACAAAGAATTATTACCGGTTATAGGATGGGTAATTGATTTCCGCATTAATTAAGGCTACTAGAAAGATCATTACCCCTTACCTTTTATCGATCAAATGCTAGAAAGATTATGCAAGCATACACATTACTACTTTCTAGATGGTTATTCTAGTTTCTCTCAAATACCTGTGTCGGCTAAAGATCAATCATAGACTACTTTTACATGCCCTTTTGGTACTTTTGCTTATAGACATATGTCTTTTGGTTTATGTAATGCACCTGCTACCTTTCAAAGATGCATGATGGCTATATTCTCTGACTTTTGTGAAAAGATTTGTGAGGTTTTCATGGACGCTTTTCCATCTATGGATCTTCTTTTGATGGTTTCTTGAGCAATCTTGGTCGACTTTTGCAGAGATGTGAAGAAACTAATCTTGTCTTGAATTGGGAAAAGTGCCACTTTATGCTTAATGAAGGTATTGTCTTGGGGCATAAAGTTTCCGAAAGAGGTATTGAAGTTGATAAAGCCAAGGTTGATGCTATTGAAAAGATGCCATGTCCCAAGGACATCAAAGGTATAAGAAGTTTCCTTGGTCAAGCCGGATTTTATAGGAGGTTCATTAAGGTCTTCTCCAAAATTTCTCGGCCTCTGACTAATTTATTACAAAATGATATACCATTTGTCTTTGATATGATTGTGTAGAAGCATTTGAAATACTTAAGAAAGCATTAGTCTCTGCACCTATTGTTCAGCCACCTGATTGGAATTTACCCTTTGAAATTATGTGTGATGCTAGCGATTATGCTGTAGGTGCTGTTCTAGGGCAAAGAATTGATAAGAAATTAAATGTTATCCATTATGCTAGTAAGACCCTAGACAATGCTCAAAGAAATTATGCTACTACTGAAAAAGAACTTTTAGCAGTTGTATTTGCTTGTGATAAGTTCAGACCTTATATTGTTGATTCTAAAGTAACTATCCACACTGATCATGCTGCTATTAAATATCTTATGCAGAATAAAGATGCTAAACCTAGACTAATTAGATGGGTTCTCTTGCTACAAGAATTTGATTTGCATATTGTTGATAGAAAAGGAGCTGAGAACCCCGTTGTAGACAACTTATCTAGGTTAGAGAATGTTGTTGATGGCACACTACCTATTGATGATAGCTTTCCTGATGAACAATTAAATGTCATAAGTACTTCTCGTACTACCCCTTGGTTTGATGATTATGCTAATTACATAGTTGCTAAATTTATACCACCTAAATTCACATACCAACAAAAGAAAAAGTTCTTCTATGATTTGAGACATTACTTTTGGGATGACCCACATCTTTATAAAGAAGGAGTAGATGGTGTTATTAGACGTTTGGTGTACCTGAGCATGAACAGGAACAGATCCTACGCAAGTGCCACTCCGAAACTTATGGAGGACACCACGCGGGAGATAGAACTGCACATAAGGTATTGCAATCCGGTTTTTATTGGCCTACTCTCTTCAAGGATGCCCGTAAGTTTGTCCTATCTTGTGATGAATGTCAAAGAATTGGTAATATTAGTAGACGTCAAGAAATGCCTATGAATTATTCACTTGTTATTGAACCATTTGATGTTTGGGGCTTTGATTATATGGGACCTTTTCCTTCCTCTAATGGATATACACATATTTTAGTTGTTGTTGATTATGTTACTAAGTGGGTAGAAGCTATTCCAACTAGTAGTGCTGATCATAATACTTCTATTAAAATGCTTAAAGAAGTTATTTTTCCGAGGTTTGGAGTCCCTAGATATTTAATGACTGATGGTGGTTCACATTTTATTCATGGTGCTTTCCGTAAAATGCTTGCTAAATATGATGTCAATCATAGAATTGCATCTCCTTATCACCCACGTCTAGTGGTCAAGTAGAATTGAGTAATAGAGAACTCAAATTAATTTTGCAAAAGACTGTCAATAGATCTAGAAAGAATTGGTCCAAGAAACTTGATGATGCATTATGGGCCTATAGAACTGCATATAAAAATCCTATGGGTATGTCTCCGTATAAAATGGTATATGGAAAAGCATGTCACTTACCTCTCGAACTAGAACATAAGGCATATTGGGCTATTAAAGAGCTCAACTATGATTTCAAACTTGCCGGTGAAAAGAGGTTATTTGATATTAGCTCACTTGATGAATGGAGAACCCAAGCTTATGAAAATGCCAAGTTGTTTAAAGAAAAGGTTAAAAGATGGCATGACAAAAGGATACAAAAGCGTGAGTTTAATGTAGGTGATTATGTATTGCTATACAACTCTCGTTTAAGATTTTTTGCAGGAAAACTTCTCTCTAAATGGGAAGGCCCCTATGTTATCGAGGAGGTCTATCGTTCCGGTGCCATAAAAATCAACAACTTCGAAGGCACAAATCCGAAGGTGGTAAACGGTCAAAGAATCAAACATTATATCTCAGGTAATCCCATAAATGTTGAAACCAATATTATTGAAACCATAACCCCGGAGGAATACATAAGGGACACTTTCCAGAACGTTTCAGACTCCAAAAAGGAATAGGTATGTGGTACGGTAAGTAAACCGACTCCAAAACAATTTTTAAGGCAATATTTCTCCGTTTTGGAATATTTAGAAAAATAGAAAATTAAGTAGCAGTCCGGGAAGGACACGAGGGCCCCACGAGGGTGGAGGGCCCCCCTGGGCGGCCCTACCTCGTGAGCACCTCGTGTGCCTTCCGGACTCCGTTTTCTTGCACGATACGTATTTTGGTCGGTAAAAATTCATTATATAATCTCCCGGGGGTTTTGACTCCCGTATCACGCAAAAATCCTCTGTTTTTGTTTTGAGCTGTTGCTGCTGCAGATTAGAGCAAGATGTCTTCTCAAGAGTCAGTCGGGGAGAGCCGAGTATCTAATCCGGCACCGGAACCAAGGGCAAACAGACGACCCTGACCACTTTGGGCCAGCAACGGAGGAAGAGATGGAGGCTGACCTAATGAGGGTAGATGCCATGGAGGATCAAGAAGTCACCTCTCGCTTCCAAGCTGGATTCACAATGGGAGAACTGCAGAGCTCAGCTATTCCAAACTCGGTTATCCCTTCCAATGTTAGATTTCTTTCTTATGAGAATATGAAAAAGAGTGTCACTGGTTCTCCCGCAGCTATGCAGCACCCTTGGGTGCAGGGAGCTTTGGCTGTTACAGGAAAACTCCGAAAGGAAATAATGGATCTCAAGCAGCAAGTCAACAAGCTTGAGGAGGAGAATCGTATTTTGAAGGGCATCATCGCCAAAAACATCACATCACCATCCCCGAAAAGAGAGACATAATCACATGGGTATGGGCACTCCCCTTGGCAACTGCCAAGCTTGGGGGGTGCCCCGGTATCGTATCACCTCACTTTTATCTTTACCGTTTTCCTTAGTTCGATCTTATTAGTAGTATTTTGATCTAGTAGAATAAAGTTTGTGGCATGATCTAGTTGTGAGTTTTGCTTTATTATCCTTCTATGTAATCGAGTCCGTGAGCTATATAATAAAGATTAGTGTTGAGTCAAGGGCTTGATTGTTTTTGCCATGATCTAGTGAATAAAAGAAAAGAAAGAATAAAAAGAAACAAAGAGATCATATGGATCTTATGGAGAGTAATGAGCTCACATAGAAAAGTATGATGAATAAAAGTTGTTGAGAGTTGAAAACATAGTTTTGGTCATCGTTGCAATTAATAGGAAGTAATAAAGAAAGAGAGGTCTTCACATATAAATATACTATCTTGGACATCTTTTATGATTGTGAGCACTCATTAAAATATGACATGCTAAAGAGTTGACATTGGACAAGGAAGACAACGTAATGGGTTATGTTTTCTTACATCTGAGATAAATTATATTGTCTTGGATCTCCAACATGTTGAGCTTGCCTTTCCCCCTCATGCTAGCCAAATTCATTGCACCAAGTAGAGATACTACTTGTGCTTCCAAATACCCTTAAAACTTTTGCCATGAGAGTCCACCATATCTACCTATGGATTGAATAAGATCCTTCAAGTAAGTTGTCATCGGTGCAAAGCAATAAAAATTGCTCTCTAAATATGTATGATTGATTGGTGTGGGAGAAATAAGCTTTATACGATCTTGTGATGTGGAAGTAATAAAAGCGACGGACTGCATAATAAAGGTTCATATCACAAGGGGCAATATAAAGTGACGTTCTTTCGCATTAAGATTTTGTGCATCCAACCATAAAAGCGCATGGCAACCTCTGCTTCCCTCTGCGAAGGGCCTATCTTTTATCATTATCTTCTACCTTATGCAAGAGTCATGGTGATTTTCACCCTTCCTTTTTACACTTTATCCTTTGGCAAGCACAGTATGTTGGAAAGATCCTGGTATATATGGCTAATTGGATGTGAGTTTTCATGAACTATTACTGTTGACATTACCCTTGAGGTAAAACGTTGGGAGGCAAAACTATAAGCCCCTATCTTTCTCTGTGTCCGATTAAAACTCCATACCCATAAGTATTGCGTGAGTGTCAGCAATTGTGAAAGATTATATGATAGTTGAGTATGTGGACTTGCTGAAAAGCTCTTATACATTGACTCTTTCCTATGTTATGATAAATTGCAATTGCTTCAATGACTGAGATTATAGTTTGTTAGTTTTCAATGAAGTTTACGATTTCATACTTGATGTGATTGAATTATTACTAGCATAAGATATCATATGACAAGAATTATATAAGTTGTTGCTTTCTAAGAATGATCATGATGTCCTCATGTCCGTATTTTATTTTATCGACACCTCTATCTCTAAACATGTGGACATATTTTTCGATTTCGGCTTTTCGCTTCAGGACAGGCGAGGTCTAAGTTTGGGGGAGTTGATACGTCCATTTTGCATCATGCTTTTATATCAATATTTAATGCATTATGGGCTGTTATTTCACATTATGTCACAATACTTATGGCTATTCTCTCTTATTTTACAAGGTTTACATAAGGAGGGAGAATGCCGGCAGCTGGAATTCTGGGCTGGAAAAGGAGCAAATATTAGAGACCTATTATGCACAACTCCAAAAGTCCTGAAACTCCACGGAACACCTTATAATAAATAATGAAAAATCCTCGCCAAAGATGAAGACCAGGGGGGCCACACCCTTCTCACGAGGGTGGGGGCGCCCCCCCCCCTAGGGCGCACCCCCCTACCTCGTGGGCCCCCTAGTGGCTCTCCGATGACCATCTTCTCCTGTATGAAGTCTTTCGTCGAGAAAAAATAAGAAGCAACCTTTCGGGACGAAACTCCGCTGCCACGAGGCGGAACCTTGGCGGATCCAATCTAGAACTCCGGCAGAGCTGTTCTGCCGGGGAAACTTCCCTCCCGGAGGGGGGAATCATCGCCATCGTCATCACCAACGCTCCTCTCATCGGAAGAGGGCAATCTCCATCAACATCTTCATCAGCACCATCTCATCTCAAAACCCTAGTTCATCTCTTGTATCCAATTCTTGTCTCCAAGTCCGAGATTGGTGCTAGTAGGTTGCTAGTAGTGTTAATTACTCCTTGTAGTTGATGCTAGTTGGTTTAATTGGTGGAAGGTCATATGTTCAGATCCTTTATGCATATTAATACCCCTTTGATTATGAACATGTTTATGCTTTGTGAGTAGTTACGTTTGTTCCTGAGGACAAGGGAGAAGTCTTGCTATTAGTAGTCATGTGAATTTGGTATTCGTTCGATATTTTGATGAGATGTATGTTGTCTAGCCTCTAGTGGTGTTATGTGAACGTCGACTACATAACACTTCACCATTATTTAGGCCTAGAGGAAGGCATTGGGAAGTAATAAGTAGATGATGGGTTGCTAGAGTGACAGAAGCTTAAACCCTAGTTTATGCGTTGCTTCGTAAGGGGCTGATTTGGATCCATATGTTTCATGCTATGGTTAGGTTTACCTTAATACTTTCGTTGTAGTTGCGGATGCTTGCAATAGAGGTTAATCATAAGTGGGATGCTTGTTCAATTAAGAACAGAACCCAAGCACCGGTCCACCCACATATCAAATTATCAAAGTACCGAACGCGAATCATATGAACGTGATGAAAACTAGCTTGACGATATTCCCATGTGTCCTCGGGAGCGCTTTTCCTTATATAAGAGTTTGTCCAGGCTTGTCCTTTGCTACAAAAAGGATTGGGCCACCTTGCTGCACTTTATTTACTTTTGTTACTTGTTGCTCGTTACAAATTATCTCATCACAAAACTATCTGTTACCACTTATTTCAGTACTTCCAGAGAATACCTTGCTGAAAACCGTTTATCATTTCCTTCTGCTCCTCGTTTTCTTGGACACTCTTACTTATCGAAAGGACTACGATAGATCCCCTATACTTGTGGGTCATCAGTGTTCTTGTGCTAGTGAGGGAGAGGATGGTCTGAATCGTCCGTCATCTCTGCCTCGTCGTCCCCCCGTCTAAGGTGGTGGCTAGGCTATATTTATAGTGGCCTTGGTCCTCTTCCCCCAAAATCACGGCGGGAAGGGATCCCACAACAGCAAAATTCGAAGCGAGACAACTAGTACATCTTATCCTAACGAAAGGTGGTCTTAGCCTGCAAAGCTTCTGGTAATGACGCCGTGGTGGGCTCGGTGATGACTGATACGTCTCCAATATCTATAAATTTTTGATTGCTCCATGCTAATATTATCTTCTGTTTTGGGACATTATTGGGCTTTATTTATCCACTTTTATATTATTTTTGGGAACTAACCTAACTAACCGGAAGGTCGCCCAGAATTGCCTGTTTTTTGCCTATTTTAGGGTTTCGAAGAAAGGAATATCAACGGAGTCCAAACGGAATGAAACCTTCGGGAACGTGATTTTCTCACGAATACAACTCAGGAGACTTGGACCCTATGTCAAGCCAACTAACAGGAGGCCACGAGGTAGGGGGGCGCGCCTACCCCCCAGGCGAGCCCTCCACCCTCGTGGGCCCCCTGTTGCTCCACTGACGTACTTCTTCCTCCTATATATACCTACGTACCCCCAAACGATCAGATACGGAGCCAAAACCCTAATTCCACCCGTAACTTTCTGTATCCACGAGATCCCATCTTGGGGCCTGTTCCGGAGCTCCGCCGGAGGGGGCATCGATCAACGGAGGGCTTCTACATCAACACCATAGCCTCTCCGATGAAGTGTGAGTAGTTTACCTCAGACCTTCGGGTCCATAGTTATTAGCTAGATGGCTTCTTCTCTCTTTTTGGATCTCAATACAAAGTTCTCCCCCTCTCTTGTGGAGATCTATTCGATGTAATCTTCTTTTGCGGTGTGTTTGTTGAGACCGATGAATCGTGGGTTTATGTCAAGTTTATCTAGGAACAATATTTGAATCTTCTTTGAATTCTTTTATGTATGATTGGTTATCTTTGCAAGTCTCTTCGAATTATCAGTTTGGTTTGGCCTACTAGATTGATCTTTCTTGCAATGGGAGAAGTGCTTAGCTTTGGGTTCAATCTTGCGGTGTCCTTTCCCAGTGACAGTAGGGGCAGCAAGGCACGTACTGTATTGTTTCCATCGAGGATAACAAGATGGGGGTTTCATCATATTGCATGAGTTTATCCCTCTACATCATGTTATCTTGCTTAAAGCACTACTCTCACTACAAAAAAAAATAACACTTCCGTGATGATACGTGTTTGTCATAGTAGGTCGTGTTTTCTATCATGCAGGTACATCCATGACGATTTTATGACAGAATCAAGATAGTCATACCTGTGCTATCGTAGAAGTGTTCCATGAAATTACCAAAATTATCATCATGGAAGTGTCCACTTCCATGACGATAAATCGCGCGTCACAGAAGTGCTTTCAAAAAAAAAAAAAAAAAAAAAAAAAAAAAAAAAAAAAAAAAAAAAAAAAAAAAAAACAAACAACAAAAAAAAAAAAAAAAAAAAAAAAAAAAAAAAAAAAAAAAAAAAAAAAAAAAAAGTCAAGGGTGACCGACATGTGGCATCCACCGTAACGGAACGACGTTAAGCTATCGGGTTGGGTTTGGATCCGATAACCCGTTAACAGCCCCGACCAATGGGGATTTTCCACGTGTAAAATCATCATTGGCTAGAGGAAACACATGTCAGGTCTTGGCACAGGTGTCACTTATCCAATGGGCGAGATGCGCCTATGATATGTTGACATGTGGACCGGCCCATCAAGTTTAAATGGGCCGGCCCAACTGAAGGCCCACAAGATTTTGCGGACCATAATGTCCCGGCCCATCTAAAGACCCACGAGATTTTGCGGACCATAATGGGCTGGCCCAGCTAAAGGCCCACAAGATTTTGCGAGCCATAATGGGCCGACCTAGGTAAACGCCCATAAGATTTTTGTGTGACATAATGGGCCGGCCCAGGTGAAGGCCCACAAGATTCTTGCGGATCATAATGGGCCGCCCAGCTAAAGGCCCACGAGATTTCACGCCGACATTAATGGGCCGGCCCAGCTATAGGCCCACAAGATTTTGAGGACCCTAGTAGGCCAGCCCATTAACTGGCTTTCCATGTTTTGGGCCAAAGTCGGCCCATATTTGATCCGGTCCATTAATGGCCTGCCACGCTCTGGGCCTAATAGTGGCCCATATGAGATCCGGCCCGTTAAAAGCCAACCACATTCTGGGCCAAATTACGGCCCAGATCAGGTGTCCCTTTAAGAGGCTTTGGGCTCAATTATGGCCCATATCAGATTCGGCCCGTCAACTGGACACTATGCTTTTGGGCCCACTTGCTAAAGGCCCACTTAGTAATTCGGCCTGATATTAGTTTTGGCCTGTTAAGGGCCCGTTTAACATTTCGGCCCTATATTAATTTCGGCCTGTTAAAAGCCCGTCATATAGTTGGGCCTAACTACGGCCCGGTTTGCATCCGGCCTGCTCGCAGCCGATATCTGATTGGGCCAAACAAGGACGAGACAATTTTGGCCTATTAAAAGCCCATGATTTGATTCACACAATCATGGGACGGGTTCATTTCGGGCTGCTGCCGGCCCATGAGCTGTTCGGCACGTTTCAGGCCCAACCTACATCGTGATTGCATGACGGCCCGATTATGTACCGTAATTTTACGGTTTGGCCGGTTTACTACGAAGACAGGATATATATATACAGTAAAATAACTGCAGCATCGTGAATAAGAAAAAACCTAGACTATACAATAAAGAAATTACGACATATTACATCCACTGGGCATCAAAGTTCGCCACTATGATAATAAAGCACAAGCAGACAGCAGATTACATACACGGGGCATCAAAGATCGCCACCAGTGCAAATAAACACGCCGGCAAAATAATATACAAAACCGACAGCACTTCAATAGAGTTCAAGAAAGGTTAGCCCTGCTGGGGAGCTGCAGCGCAAGCAGCTGAGCAAGATGATGAGACTGCGCTTGTTCAACACTTATATCTTCCTCACTCTGACAGATAAACAAGCAGACAGATGACAGGTTTTGCACATAAAAGTATCAGTGCTGACAATTCATCACATTTCTTACTGACGAATAAAGTGACACAGTTTAAAATTGCATTAACACAATATGGTATTGTTCAGGTCAAGACATGGCAGGAAATGACATTGTGAAGGAGTTGGCAGCTTCACGACACCACTGGATTACAGATCAAGATCTCATAAGTATCAATGGTCAGTGTGCTGTCAATTTATACCATTTCAGATTGGCAAATAAAGAGACGGTTAAAATAATAGTAGAATGATATGCCATTGTTCATAGTTAAGACATTGCAGAATATGACATTGTGCTGTAGTGGGTAGGTTCACCACACCACTGGATTACGGATGAAGAACAGAAGCATACATGCAGTGCAAAAGAAGATCACTTGCTCTGTATAGTTTAATTTACATGGTATGAAGAAGGAACTTGGTTGTACAACTGAAAACTTAAATTGAGAAAGGACAAACTTTTGTTTATGAACTACATAATAAACTTTAAACAAGCAATTTGATGCAAACACCAAAAATAAACAGCTGTTGCAGTCATGCCTAACCAAATATATACAACAAAGTTTGAAGGCTTGAGATGGACAAACTTACATTATTGGTGAAGACAGGCTCTATAAAGGCCTTGTCCATGCTGATGGGGGGCAATTCAAGAAGTTTACCACATAATCTTCTTCAAAAGCATTGCCTTTATTCTACATTTTGTTAAGAGTAAATATAGATGTGATAATATACGAAAAATGGAGAATATTTAAGATAAGATGAAGAGTGATGCTACATAACCAAGTAGCTATAAATGTAAGTGCAGCGATACAGGCAAAAGGTACAGCCAAGAGCAATGCACAGCTAAACTTCTTCAGTACCAACCTTATGGTAAGAGTAAATATAGATCTGATGTGTAGAAAATGGAGGGCAAAGGAAAATAAGCTGCAGAGTGATGGTACATGAACAACTACCTGTCATTATAAGTACACTGATAAAGGACATCATGTACTTACAAGAACAATGCAGAGCTAAAAAACATTGGCATTGGATATATTCTACACTAATGTAACCATTCATACAGATCAGATAATTTGGAGCGAACAATTGATAAGCAAGCTATCATGCATACTGCTGTCACATAATGAACCAGGTATGTATGCAAGTACAGTGATACAGGACAACAGGTACTAACAAGAGCAAAGCAGCGGGCAGCATATTTGCGATATCCTGTCGTTCTTGTCAAACCGGAATTCTTCTTCGAGCAGATTTCCTGCAAAAAAGATCCGTAAGGCACATGCGAAAAGTAGAAGTTCAAATTGTCATGTGATTTCATAGACAGTACCTCATCCTGGGAACGAGACCAGTGCATAACAAGGTTTTTCCATTCAATGTCTTCTAAATTTAGCACAGGAGACTTCACCGGAAATTCGTTTATAGACTTGCCATCAAAGTGTGATTTCCTCAGGTAACACCGATACTGCTGCAATGCTTCCTTGAAAAGCACAAGCAAGCTTTGCTCGTCATGACTATCCAGATTGACCCTCGCCTAGTTACAACAATGTAATGTAAATCATTGATGTGTTCAATCAGCAGAAAACAGGAAAATAATAACCATGAATAATAGCACTTACACGTAAGTTGGACAGGAAGATGTGAAAATGGTGTTTGTCTTCACAATAATCTTCCCATGATGGGAATATATGCACGTAGTCCCTAACAACATTGAAAGCATTGTCTTTTAAACTGGGAATAAATGGAATGGGGTTCCAATCTGCAGGAATTGGCCGTCTCTGCAGTTGGGATAGGTCTTCGGCCGGTGGACTTGCTGTACTTTTTGCTGGAGTGGGATTTTTCTGTGGTACAGCTGGTGCTATGGCAAATGAAATCGGTATACCTTTTGCTGGAGTGCAGGTCCTGTGTGGTGGGGCTAGTGGTGTGGCCAGTGAAGTATGGGTACAGTCTGCTGGAGTCGGTCCTACGTTTTGTGTCACTGGTTGTACAACCAATATAAGTGGGGTGCTGTCTGATTTCTCCGGCACCACCACGTTTTTCAAGGACTTTGCTGGTGCTCCTTCAGGTTCGGCAATCACCCTCTTCCTTTTTGATGTCTGATGCACAAGAACAACATTTGAGTGGAAAAACATGGTATGATGACAGATGGAATATGTATTGATAATGGATGGGCATGGCATCTCGACATATATGATGAGTAAACTAAGCAGATGGCGGTGCAACAAAGTAGAAGAAATGCAAGACAACATATGCAAGATACCCGCAATCAATAAAACATTGCCAAATTAGAACAGGCACCTTGATGGGTGAACAGGACAGGCCATCTGCCTTTGACTCCTCGAGGTTAGAATAGTCATTAGGATCATATTCTGAACAAGAATCAATAGGTGGGGAGCGTATGAGTTTCATTGCATCCAGAATGGCACTCAATGCCTTGGTGCCAATTTTGTAAGTCATTGCAGTGTTTAGCTTCAAGAGTGGACTGCTGCTAGTGCGACACAAAGCAGCTACACAGATCATAGTGTAGATATAACGGGAAAACCTTAAGCATCAGAGTAAAATCAGCAAAGTGGAACTTGCTGGAATATATGTGCTAGTATTGCCGGTACGGCTAGAAAGGCTTCGGATACCAGCTCTCTTCAAGTGAAGGTGCGGTACTGTTAATATCAATGTAACTCTCAAAGGCGACACAGCTCCCCGCATTTCCTTGCTATTCTTATAGGATTCAAGTGGGCAGGCCACTACAAATCCTATTCCTATGTTTACAAGATCCTACGAATCAAAGAGGCTCAAAGTGTCCATCACAACCGACCGTATAGACCTCTACACTGCAAATGTCCCTGCTCATCTTCAGTACAAGGAACATACTGTACTACTATCATACTCCCTCTGTTCCAAAATATAAGTCTTGGTAGAGATTTCCACTATGGATCACATACAGATGTATCCAGATACATTTTAGAGTGTAGATTCACTCATTTTGCTCCATATGTAGTCCATGGTGGAATCTATACAAAGACTTGTATTTAGGAACGGAGAGAGTACATATTAAAGAAGAACGGAAGAGGAACATGGTAAAGAAGATGAAGTGCTTATATCGACTAGAGGGGGGGTGAATAGGCGATTTTTATGAAAGTCTTCAAAACATGGGAGTTATGAAGACAAACAGTGAAGATTATGCCTATTACTATGCAGCGGAAGTTAGATTACACTAGGCCAGCCATGGTCATGTATTCAATAGAGTGAAAGCACAGTGACAAACAGCTTCAGTGTAATAAGGATCAAGTAGGAAGAAGTTATGAAGCCAAACAGATCATGCATTCACGTTGTGAAGACAAATGATAAAGCAAGCACGCAATGACTTCACAATGAGTAACAGCAAGAGAAGGAAGTGAAGATGAAACCAGTGACTCGTTGAAGACAATGATATGTTGGACCAGTTCCAGTTGCTGTGACAACTGTACGTCTGGTTGGAGCGGCTAGGTATTTAAACCTTAGGACACACAGTCCCGGACACCCAGTCCTGAACACACAGTTCAGGACACCAAGTCCTCACCGTAATCTCCTTGAGCTAAGGTCACTTAGTCCTCGCCCAATCACTCTGGTAAGTCTTCAAGGTAGACTCCCAAACCTTCACAGACTTCGTTCACTGGCAATCCACAATGTCTCTTGGATGCTCTGAACGCGACGCCTAACCGTCTGGAGGATTCACAGTCCTCAAGTGTAATAAGTCTTCAGATCACACAGACAAGAAGACTTAAGTGATGCCCAATTTACTCTGGCTCTGGGTGGTTAGGGCTTTTCTCCTCACTAGGAATTTTCTCTCAAAGGCTTCGAGGTGGGTTGCTCTCAAACGACAAAAGCCGTGCACTGAAATCTGAGCAGCCAACTGTTTATGGTTGTGGGGGTGGGCTATTTATAGCCACTTGGCAACCCGACCTGATTTGTCCGAAATGACCCTGGGTCACTAAGGAACTGACACGTGTCTCAACGGTCAGATTTCGAACTCTCATGGCAACTTTACTTGGGCTACAAGCAAAGCTGACTTGTCCGGCTCTGGACAAGATTTGCTCTCATTGTCTTCACTCGAAGACATAGGTTTTTGATTTAGGCATCACTTAAGTCATTCTGACTTGTTCTCCTGGACCCCACTTAACAGTACGGTGGTTCCTATGACTCAACAAAAATAAAAAGAACTACGAAAGATCTAAGTCTTCGAGTTCCATAGGCTTCATAACGTGTCTTCTGTTGTCATAGTCTTCAATGTGAATATCTTCATATACCACCTTTGACTTCAATGTCTTCATTCATTTTTAGGGGTCATCTCTGGTAGTAAACCGAATCAATGAGGGACTTCTACCTGTGTTTTCCTGCAATTCTCACAAACACATTAGTCCCTCAACTAGGTTTGTCGTCAATACTCCAAAACCAACTAGGGGTGGCACTAGATGCACTTACAATCTCCCCCTTTTTGGTGATTGATGACAAACTAGTTGAAGTTTTCAACGGGGAATATAAAGTGTGAAGTCTGTAAAGGAATTGTCATCATAAGTTGCAAGTGCTCCCCCTGAAGATGTGCATATAAGTTAATTTGCTTTTGGAATGCAAATGCACATGGCAGGTTGTACTTGTGGAGATCAGCTTCAGCTTATGATGACAATCTACTATGCATGTGAAAGTATATGAAGATAATAACATGCATAATGGAAAATGGACGTCTGCAGAATGAGATGAGTGCGGAATTTATCGTCGCACATGCGGAATTTATCTTCGCAAAAGGAGTGGTAAAACAAGTAGCAGACGACCATCGAGTTTTAGTGTTTACAACTCAAAAGAACCAAATGAAGCAAAACAAGAGTTGCAAACACGAAGCAAGTATAACAAAACAAGGCACCCGCCCATATTGACCCGCTTGAAGACTATAAACATCATATGCTTCTCCCCCTTTTGTCAGGAATGACCAAAAAGGTTTGAAGACATAGAGTTTTCTACGCGTTCCCAGGCGCAGCAGGGTCGGTGGAGTTGTTTGGCGGTGCTGAGCTTTGAGGTGCTGAAGCGGTGGTGGTGAAGTAGCATCATCATCTTCATCAATGATCCTCGCAGTGACGGTGGCAGCAGATGAGGAATACTCAGAGTCTTCAAGTGACGGTGTGTTGCGCATCACAGCCCTCCTAGGAGGTGTGGTGTCAAATTTGAAGCGCTCTGTGAAGCCATCCTCTTCAAGTTCAGCTTCAGTGCAGATCATTGAGAGCCCTTTCCACGTACGACGGCAAGTCTCATGCGTAACGAAGGCATTCTTGGTGGCCAGGTTTCGAAGACGATTGACATCCACCAAGAGGCTCTTCATCTGACGTTTCAGCCAGTCGTGATGCCTATCTTGCTTTTGGTGAAGGGCCACAAGAAGCTCTCGGTCAGTGAGGACACGAGCACGCTTCTTGGGTCTTGGAGCGTTTGTGCTATCTGTGGCTTCAGTTGATGCTGGTGCACGTGTAGTGCCAGCCATAGGATAGACCCTGGACATGGCTTCAACACCTTCAACATTCTGCGTGAAGCTCTGGTGTTCGGCATTCTGAAGACTTATTGGTTGCTTGGCAGGCTCAGGGTATATTGCTTCAGCAGAGATATCCACATCTGGCAGGAAGATGCGATGGTTTCGGGCTGAGGGCTGATACGAAATTGTAGAGTGCAGTTTGATCAGCCTCATCACCCAAGGGGCATAGATTTTTAGACCAAATAAGTCCGAGCCTGACGCAGCAAGTTGTCGTATGAAAAGATCCTGTGCATTGAAGCATTTGCCATGCATGATATAGAATATGAGAGTCTTCATTGCACCCTCAATCTTGGCATGTGGAGAGTGTCCCTTAATGGGCCAGAGAGTCCGCCGGATAATATGATATATGGTCCTGGGCAGGTACTCTAGGTCTTCAACGAAGAACTCAGTTGGATAGGGTGCATCTTGAGGCAATGGCTTCATCATTGAGAGCATCTGACTCATATTGGGTTCAGGTCTCTGAAATATGCTCTCAATAGCTTCAGAATGAAGTTGACACCCTTCCTCGAAGAATTCGCCTGGAGTGGGCAGGCCAGTGAGCTCAATGATATTGAATGCATTGGCTTCATGATGGACATTTCCGGTCATCCACTCCAGGATCCAAGTCTTAGGATCTCTGTTGTAGCCTTTGATGTGGAGAGTGGCATAAAACTGAAGCAGAAGCTCTTCGTTCCAGTGCTCTTCATCAGTCACGAACGGCAGCAGACCCACTTGCCTGAAGCAGTCCAAAGCTTCCTCAAGACATGGCAGACCAGCAATAGCTTCAACCTCAAGGCGCTTGTGTGGGAAGATGCGACCTTGGTTGTATAAGATGCAAGAATAATAGCTGCGCTGTGAATAGCTCCAGAACCTGTCTGATACAATCCTTTCCCTTGAATAGGGGTTCTTGGAGCTATCGAAAAATGTGTTGTCTGCCTTGAAGCTGTTTACATCAAAGGAGCCAGGTGCTGATGCAGGACCTGGGAACCTTGGAAGCCTTGGGACTGGCTTCTGGACATGAGGCCTGTGCTCTATGTGATAGTCAAATTGTGGACCTGCAGCAGACTCAGGAACTGAAGTGTCTGGCTCAGTGGCTTCGCTGTCCGCTGAAGCATTTGGTGGGGCGGGCTCCACATTGGCTTCAGTGTTAGTAGTTTGAGGGACATCTTCAGGCACGTTCTCTTGGGGAACTGCATCTTGATGGAGCGAGGGAGTGAGTTCTGGAGGTGCTTCTTCATTGTCTTCGGCTGATGCAGCCGGAATTTCTGCAGACTGGACTTGAGGCCGTGGACCTTTGCGAAGCCTACGGAACGCAGACGACGCTTGTGGTGTCGGAGTGGGCTGGGCCTGAATGTCTTCTTCCTCCTGAGGGCGATCCGCCCATGACTCATCTTGTGCCATTGGCGTCAGAGGACGACCAATGCTGATGGGTTCGCTTGTTTCAAGCTGAGGAAGGGCTGCATCACCTTGCACATTGTCCTGATGACCAATGTCTTCAGCAGCTAGTGGGTCGGCTGCTGGAATATCTTCAGCGTCAGGTGCCTCTGTGGGAGCAGGCTCATGAACTGTTAGTCTTCTTTCTGCATTGGGGTGAATGACAGAAAGGGGTTCAACCATCAAGGGCTCTGTGGGAGCAGCCCTAGATTTCTTAGTCTTGCGCTTCTTTTTACTGGGGGCAGAAGGAGAGGCTTCAGAGCTCTTCCTTTTTCTGGCTTCAGCTTCTGCAGCTCTTGTCTTCTTTAGCTCTGAAGCTGTTGACCGGCTCTTTGGCTTCGAGCCAGTCGTGGCGGTTGGGAAGACAATGGAAGTGGCTGCTTGTCTTGATGCCTCTGGTTCACTCACAGCAGGCTGCTTCTTCTTCTTTGCGGCCATCTTGGGGTCGATGCCTGGACGCCCAAGTGCCTTGCGCTTTTCAGCCTCGTTGTAGGCTTGAACACATTTGTCAGCCAATGACTTCATCCTTTCACGCGAGCCTTGAGCTTCAGCACGCTTCTTCAGAAAGTTTTCTTTGAGATCATGCAGCATGATTTTGAAGCTTCTCACTTCCTGCACGCTGAGACTGGCCATGTGCTTCTTGAACTGAGCTTTTTCGTGATCAATTTTCTGCTTCAGCTCAACATGCGCTGAGCAATGGCCAGTTCTGAAGCAATTGCGCCTTGGAAGGCGACGCTGAGTCCAACAGGCAGCTGCAGATCATTGAAGCTTATATCTGGTGTGTCAAACCATTCATCGATGAAGCTGTGGATGATGGCGACATCAAAGAGAGGCAGATTGTTGAAGATTTCCGCTTCCTCCTTGCTTTTGATGAGCTGTTCTAGTGCGTCATCGCCCAGATCTTCATCGCTTGATAGATCAATGGCTTCACTGCGCAGAATGGCAGCAGCAGTGAGCTCTTTGCCTGTGTGTTGCTGGGGCTCCTTATCCTTCAGGGGCTTGGAGATGCGGGATACATCTTCAGACTGCACACTGACTTCAGGAGGTGCAGTTTTCAATGGCTTCGCCCTTGAGATTTTTGAGGCAGGGGCCGGCTTCGAAGCTTTTGGTTTCTTTGTCTGCTTTGGCTTCGGCACAGCAGGAGCTTCATCAGACTCAGAATCAGCTGGAGGGTCATTCACAGCAGTCCCTTGGACTAAGATGTGGGTGATCAGGCCCTCAAGATTGGCAAACGGACCGATGATATTGGGTTCCGCGTCGCGTGTGCCATCTGCCCTTGGTGAGGAGGGACCAGGATTGAAGTCAAGCCCAAATTTCTTCTTGTTTAGCTTCGCAGACTGTTGAGCAAACTGAAAGTTGCGTTTGAAGAGATTGTCGTCACGACACCAGAGAAGTGACGACGGATGTGCATCATCAGGCTGTGGTCCTCGGACCATGCATGGGTAGAAGCCTTGAGCAATGGCTTCATCTCTGGTTCTGGGTACAAGGTTCTTGTATAAGATATCCCCCCATGGACTCTTGATTGCATTCTTTTCAGCATACTCCTGGGTGACGAAGCGGTATTTGAACCACTGTTCTGCCCAATAGCGTCGAATCCATTGGATTCGGGTTTTGCGCTGCCCATAGCTCTCTTCTGGATCTGTTTTGTACATTTCTGCCAAGTCTTCAGGCAGATCCTTGGAAGTTCCCTCACGTCTCTGTCTGCCCCCCTTTCTTGCTGCTGCAACTGAAGCCATAAACTTTAACTTGAAAGGCTTCAAAACTTTCAAAGGCTTCAAAGGCTTTCTTTTTCTGGACAAACAGGAACTGGCTTCAGGAGAGTTTATGTGATGCTGTAGGAATTCTGCAAATGAATGCAGACTATGAGAACCGAAGGATTCTCCCACGGACATGTACCTGTGACAGCATTAAGGTGCGAGGGAAGGGGAAGAGGTCATATGCATTCTCAGAAGGTTTTGAAGATTAATCAGTTTAGAAGACATTGACCTCATTGTGCGAAGACATTCACTTATAGATAAGAAGTTGGTTCCAGATTTGTACGAACCCATAGATCAGTACAAGTGAGGAATCTAACTACTTTATGAAGCACAAGTGAATATACTAGGCATGTTATGAGATGCAGCGAGAGATCTAACTGGTGTGAAGAGAAACTTCTTATGGTTGAAAGTGACAGAACCAAGAGATCAAAAGAGGCTGTAAAAAGAAGTTTTATTTACCACACTGGAACTGCTAGACGGAAGGAAGTTGATGCCGAGCAGTTCAGTCCTCCGTGCCCTAACTTGGCGACGGAAAACACCTACGGCGACGGCGGAGAGGACGATGTCCGCGGTCGGCGTGAGGACGGCGTTGGAGAGGTTGCGGCAGCGAAGCGCTTCGTCTCCGGCGTCGTCGAGTGCTAGCGGTGGCGCTAGGGTTCGTGCGAGGATGGAAGAAGGAGATAATGACCTGCGGTAAGTGTGAATTTATAGACTCAGAGGCGGCACTGTGCTATTACGCAGGTGCCCCTGGCGGTTCGCATTTGAGGCACGCGTGGCCAGTTAGCGGAAGTTTGGGGTTTGTTCCACGTCCCACGCACGCCTAAATTGTCGGGCGGTCGTTCCTGCTTCTCCGGATCTTATGTGGAGGAATGAGCATTAAAAACGGACTTTTATGGTTGTCTCTATGTCTTCAGCTGACAAGGACACAGTGAAGACATTTGACAGTTTCAACAGAATGCATATGACTTGGAGAGATAGAGTTTGAGATAGAAAGCATAGAGAGGTTAGGGTCCGATCACATTCACTTAGTTCAAAAGATTCAACCAAGAAGACATAGCTATAAGTGAATGCTGTAGAGGACAGAACACTTACAGATATATATATAATCAATCGTAGTGAAGATAATCATGAAGACATGTTAAGTTGAAGCCAAACCAATGTGAAGATATTGCAAGGTAACGCCATGAGTTAAACACTTCAAAATGGAACGTTTGGTGGTGGCGTTACCCACCGTATAGGAAGTATTAGACCCAGACACGGCGCACAATTATTGTGGCGCTCCGAAGTCAAATTCCACATTAATGTATTCACACTTAGAATGTATGTCTTCATTGATTGAAGATATACTTTACTTTGTGCGTTGCACATCTAAGTCATCAATATGCATAAGTGTTAGGATGTGTGCCTGATCACAGGACATTTGAGGATTCCAAGATATTTAGCTCACACCGTAACTTGCAAAACCTCTTCTCATCCAAGGGCTTGGTGAAGATATCTGCCAATTGCTCTTCAGTGTTGACGTGTATGATATCAATGTCTTCCTTCACAACATGATCTCTGAGAAAGTGATGGACGAATTTCAATGTGCTTTGTCTTCGAGTGCTGAACTGGGTTGTTGGCAATCTTGATGGCGCTTTCGTTGTCGCAGTAAAGTGGCACTTGCTTCAGATGAATGCCATAGTCCTTGAGTGTTTGCTTCATCCACAGAAGCTGAGCGCAGCAAGATCCAGCAGCAATGTATTCAGATTCAGCAGTGGAGAGAGATACACAGTTCTGCTTCTTTGAAGACCAACATACAAGTGATCGTCCCAGAAAGTGACATGTGCCTGATGTAGACTTGCGATCAACTTTGTCACCAGCATAATCAGCATCCGAAAATCCAACCAAATCAAACTCTGAGCCCTTGGATACCATAATCCTAGAGTTGGGGTGTGAGCCAAATATCGAAGAATTCGCTTCACAGCTAAGTGATGCGACTCCTTTGGTGCCGCTTGAAATCGAGCACACATGCAAACACTAAGCATAATATCTGGCCTAGATGCACATAAATAAAGCAAAGAACCAATCATGGAGCGGTATACCTTTTGATCGAACTCTTTACCATTGTCGTCAGGACAGATGATGTTTGGCTGGCATTGGTGTTGTGAAGCCTTTGCAGTCTTGCATACCGAACTTCTTCAGGCAATCTTTGAGATACTTCTCTTGAGATATGAAGATACTGTTGCGTTGCTGTCGTATTTGAAGACCGAGGAAAAACTTCAGCTCTCCCATCATGGACATCTCATATTGCTCTTGCATCATATATCCAAACTCTTCACTGTACTTCCGATTGGTGCAGCCGAAGATAATGTCATCCACATATATTTGGCACACAAACAGTTCACCATCATATGTCTTCGTGAAAAGAGTGGGATCAAGGGAACCAGGTATGAAGCCTTTGCTCTTCAGAAAGTACTTGAGTGTATCATAACAGGCCCTACGGGCTTGTTTGAGGCCATACAGTGCCTTGTTGAGCTTGTATACCATGTCACGATGTTTTGGATCTTCAAAGCCAGGCGGTTGTGCAACATACACTTCTTCTTCAATCTTGCCATTGAGAAAGGCACTTTTCACATCCATCTGATAGAGAAGTATGTTATGATGATTTGCATAGGCCAGCAGTATGCGTATGGCTTCAAGTCTAGCCACAGGAGCAAATGTTTCATCGAAGTCAATGCCCTCCACTTGAGTATATCCTTGAGCAACGAGACGATCTCTCTCTTT
>NC_053028.1:488967941-488980738 GCF_003073215.2 Triticum urartu | reverse complement strand
GTCAGTAGCCCCTGGGACACTGTCCGGTGCTCGGCAAGAGGAACCAGACAGAGGATCAATCCTCTAGTGTAGGAGACTAACGTGGTATGTTTGCATGATCAGGCGTCGATGTTGGCCGCGACCCCACATGCTGCCAAAGTCTCTAAACTAAAGCAGAGGTTGGAGCAGACCGAGAACGAGCTCGGCGAGGTTACAATGCGGCTTCAAGAGAAGCAAGGTAGGTATCGTCTTGCTGTGTGTTCAGAAAGAACAAGCGTTGCATACTGACCGTAATGTCGAAATGTGTACAAGAGCCGCAACCGAGGTGGAGGGCCTGAAAAAGGCTCTGGCCAAAGCCGAAGGGAAGGCCATCGAGTAGCAAGCTGCTCGAAAAAAGCTCGAGGCCCGAGTCAAGGAGGTTCAACAGGAGCTCCAAGACGCGGTAAAAAAATGTGAGATCCTGGAGAATGATGCGTCGGCTCAAAAGGCCGAACTCTCCAAGGCTCGTCGGAACACAGAGACCGCACGGAATGAGGCCCGGGCCACCCTCTAGGATATCCAGGAGGCTAGGAAGATCATGGCGGGTAAGGCTTTTAAGATGCAAAGCAAGTATGCGGAGAAGCAATACCTTTTACTAACCCGGGTTCGGAGTTCCCCAGGGGCTTTTGCGGATTTGCCACGTAGCTTATCAGACGCTGTAGAGTTCTATCAAGCCAAAGGAGGAGGTTCGATGGATAAGTTATTCTGGACGCAGTATACGACGCCAGCGCATCCCGTGTCCTTCACCGATCAGTTGAAGCAGCTGGTGGAGCTGCACAGGGTGGCTGAACTAGCCATGAAGGATTTAACAATCCGGCTATGGCCAGCTGAAGCTATGCCCGGCAGCTTCTTCAGACTTGTGAGGCGGCTAGTGGAAGCCTATCCACGGCTGGACGTCATCAAGCGCTCTATATGTATTGAAGGTGCCTGTATGGCCTTCGCTCACTGCAAGATGTGGTGGGCAAAGATGAATGTTGTTGAAGTGGCCAGCGGGCCGCCGAAGGGCAAGGAGCACCGCACACCCGAGAAATATTTTGCGGATGTCACAAAAGGGTCTCGACTTGTGGCAGCTCAATGTTCGCAGGACGTTATTTTCGAGCAAATACATTCGTGTTGTCCTTTGCCTTGTATTATAAAGACAAAGCTTTGTTTTGTAATGTAATTTCGTTATGCTTTAAATTGTTTCCTCCTGTGCGTCCGTGTTACATGCAATCTGAGAGTTGGCCAGTCGTCGGCTTCTGCCCCCACGTAATGAGTACGGAGGTGTTCGGGATGGGATCCAAACAATCTTGATCCAATTATATGGTCCTTGAAGGAGTTGTTTAGCGCAGCGAACAAGGCAATCAGACTATACGGCTTAAACGCCCTCATTTAGCCATAGGAGTTTTATAATTAAGCAAGTGCGCAGCCCCTGGTCCAAGCCAGGGTGCTGTCAGCATCTGATCGGGAAGTGCCGATCCTTCGCATCACGCGGAAAAAATCTCCAATGATTTTATAACCCTCGAACAGCTGACCGGCTCTCGCCGTATCATGACAGTCAGTTTTCGGCTTTCTCTACTAAGGTGCTCATCCGGTCGAAGCCAGGGCGCAATCGCAGTAGTTCTCCCTTTACTATCCTAGCCGATAGAGCGGAACGTAGGATAGCAAGCACAGGAGCGGGGCAACCCAACTATTGACCAAAGACATGATTCGGAGCCAATGCATATAATGCTAAATTCGGGGTGCTGAACTCACATATAAGAAGTGTTCGGACTTTGCTGCCGTATTGTGGGGTGATAAGCAGATCAAAATAAAATGAAGTAAGAAGCGAAAACCACAGAAACTGGGTCGCGGATCATTTTTATTATAACTGAATGGATACGCCAACACGTATCGTATACAAATAGTGCGATAAGCACCCGGACTATTTAACATGCCGGGATCGAGAAGGAGCAGCGTGCGGGTCCTGGGAAATAAGTGAAAATACTGTCAAGAAGAACGTATGGAGGTTACCCTACGCACCTATGTTGCATGCCCCCTTTGTATGCCGATCCTTCGAAGGGGCTGGTGATCAGGCTCGCGGGAAAAGGAACCTGAAACAGAAAGAGAGAAAAAGGTGTGTCTGGGGTCGGTCTAGCCGAACTGTAGATCCCGGGTTAGCTTGTGCCTCCTTCGATGTCCATGGAATTTCAAATGCATAATTATGTACGCATGGTACGAATGCCACTACTTTATTGGGGCTGGGACGGAGGCCAAATTGCTAGTCGAGCTCTTGATGAGCCTTGCTGTCCTGCTGCAGTGTAGTTCGGAACTTCTTGATGGCGTCCAGGGGCTCGGTGAAGGAAATATGCCCTAGAGGCAATAATAAAGTTATTATTTATTTCCTTATATCATTATAAATGTTTATTATTCATGCTAGAATTGTATTAACCGGAAACATAATACATGTGTGAATACATAGACAAACTTAGTGTCACTAGTATGCCTCTACTTGACTAGCTCGTTAATCAAAGATGGTTATGTTTCCTAACCATGAACAAAGTGTTGTTATTTGATTAACGAGGTCACATCATTAGTTGAATGATCTGATTGACACGACCCATTCCATTAGCTTAGCACCTGATCGTTTAGTATGTTGCTATTGCTTTCTTCATGACTTATACATGTTCCTATGACTATGAGATTATGCAACTCCCGTTTGCCGGAGGAACACTTTGGGTGCTACCAAACGTCACAACGTAACTGGGTGATTATAAAGGAGCATTACAGGTGTCTCCAAAGGTAGATGTTGGGTTGGCGTATTTCGAGATTAGGATTTGTCACTCCGATTGTCGGAGAGGTATCTCTGGGCCCTCTCGGTAATACACATCACATAAGCCTTGCAAGCATTACAACTAATATGTTAGTTGTGAGATGATGTATTACGGAACGAGTAAAAAGACTTGCCGGTAACGAGATTGAACTAGGTATTGGATACCGACGATCGAATCTCGGGCAAGTAACATACCGATGACAAAGGGAACAACGTATGTTGTTATGCGGTCTGACCGATAAAGATCTTCGTAAAATATGTAGGAGCCAATATGAGCATCCAGGTTCCGCTATTGGTTATTGACCGGAGACGAGTCTCGGTCATGTCTACATTGTTCTCGAACCCGTAGGGTCCGCACGCTTAAGGTTACGATGACAGTTATATTATGAGTTTATGCATTTTGATGTACCGAAGGTTGTTCGGAGTCCCGGATGTGATCACGGACATGACGAGGAGTCTCGAAATGGTCGAGACATAAAGATTGATATATTGGAAGCCTATGTTTGGATATCGGAAGTGTTCCGGGTGAAATCGGGATTTTACCGGAGTACCGGGAGGTTACCGGAACCCCCCGGGAACCATATGGGCCTTAGTGGGCTTTAGTGGAAAGGAGAAAGGGGCAGCCCAAGGTGGGCTGCGCGCCTCCCCCCTTCCCCTAGTCCTATTAGGACTAGGAGAGGTGGCCGGCCCCCTCTCTCTCTTCCCCCCCGAGGAATCCTATTCCAACTAGGATTGGGGGGGAATCCTACTCCCAGAGGGAGTAGGACTCTCCTGGCGCGCCACACCTTGTGGCCGGCCAGCCTCCCCCCTCTATGTCCTTTATATACTGAGGTAGAGGCACCCTAGAACACACAAGTTGATCCACGTGATCTATTCCTTAGCCGTGTGCGGTGCCCCCAGCCACCATATTCCTCGATAATACTGTAGCGGAGTTTAGGCGAAGCCCTGCTGCTGTAGTACATCAAGATCGTCACCACGCCGTCGTGCTGACGGAACTCTTCCCCGACACTTTGCTGGATCGGAGTCCGGGGATCGTCATCGAGCTGAACGTGTGCTCGAACTCGGAGGTGCCGTAGTTTCGGTGCTTGATCGGTTGGATCGTGGAGACGTACGACTACTTCTCTACCTTGTGTCATCGCTTCCGCAGTCAGTCTGCGTGGGTACGTAGACAACACTCTCCCCCTTATTGCTATGCATCACATGATCTTGCGTGTGCGTAGGAATTTTTTTGAAATTACTACGAAACCCAACAGTGGTATCAGAGCAGCGTTATTATGTTGATGTTATATGCACGAGTAGAACACAAGTGAGTTGTGGGCGATATAAGTCATACTGCCTACCAGCATGTCATACTTTGGTTCGGCGGCATTGTTGGACGAGACGACCCGGACCAACATTACGCGTACGATTACGCGAGACCGGTTCCCCGACGTGCTTTGCACATAGGTGGCTTGCGGGCGACTGTCTCTCCAACTTTAGTTGAACCAAGTATGTCTATGCCCGGTCCTTGCGAAGGTTAAAACAGAGTCTATTTGACAAACTATCGTTGTGGTTTTGATGCGTAGGTGAGATTGGTTCTTACTTAAGCCCGTAGCAGCCACGTAAAACTTGCAACAACAAAGTAGAGGACGTCTAACTTGTTTTTGCAGGGCATGTTGTGATGTGATATGGTCAAGACATGATGCTGAATTTTATTGTATGAGATGATCATGTTTTGTAACCGAGTTATCGGCAACTGGCAGGAGCCTTATGGTTGTGCTTTATGTAATGCATGCAATCGCGATGTAATGCTTACTTTTATCACTAAGCGGTAGCGATCAGTCACGTAGAAGCAACAAGCTTGCGAGACGGAACAACTGATGCTACGATGGAGATCAAGGTGTCACGCCGGTGACGATGGTGATCACGACGGTGCTTCGGAGATGGAGATCACAAGCACAAGATGATGATGGCCATATCATATCACTTATATTGATTGCATGTGATGTTTATCCTTTTTATGCATCTTATCTTGCTTTGATTGACGGTAGCATTATAAGATGATCTCTCACTAAATTATCAAGAAGTGTTCTCCCTGAGTATGCACCGTTGCGAAAGTTCTTCGTGCTGAGACACCACGTGATGATCGGGTGTGATAGGTTCTACGTTCAAATACAACGGGTGCAAAACAGTTGCACACGCGGAATACTCAGGTTATACTTGACGAGCCAAGCATATACAGATATGGCCTCGGAACACGGAGACCGAAAGGTCGAGCGTGAATCATATAGTAGATATGATCAACATAACGATGTTCACCATTGAAAACTACTCCATCTCACGTGATGATCGGTTATGGTTTAGTTGATTTGGATCACGTAATCACTTAGAGGATTAGAGGGATGTCTATCTAAGTGGGAGTTCTTTAATTAATTTGATTAACTTGAACTTAAATTTATCATGAACTTAGTACCTGATTAGTATCTTGCTTGTTTATGTGATTGTAGATAGATGGCTCGTGCTGTTGTTCCGTTGAATTTTAATGCGTTCCTTGAGAAAGCAAAGTTGAAAGATGATGGTAGCAATTACACGGACTGGGTCCGTAACTTGAGGATCCTCATTGCTGCATAGAAGAATTACGTCCTGAAGCACCGCTGGGTGCCAGGCCTGCTAGGAGCAACGCCGGATGTTATGAACGTCTGGCAGAGCAAAGCTGATGACTACTCGATAGTTCAGTGTGCCATGCTTTACGGCTTAGAATCGGGACTTCAACGACGTTTTGAACGTCATGGAGCATATGAGATGTTCCAGGAGTTGAAGTTAATATTTCAAGCAAATGCCCGGATTGAGAGATATGAAGTCTCCAATAAGTTCTATAGCTGCAAGATGGAGGAGAACAGTTCTGTCAGTGAGCATATACTCAAAATGTCTGGGTATAATAATCACTTGATTCAATTGGGAGTTAATCTTCCAGATGATTGCGTCATTGACAGAATTCTCCAATCACTGCCACCAAGCTACAAGAGCTTCGTGATGAACTATAATATGCAAGGGATGAACAAGACTATTCCCGAGCTCTTCGCAATGCTGAAGCTGCCGAGGTAGAAATTCAAGAAGGAGCATCAAGTGTGATGTCAACAAGACCACTAGTGTCAAGAAAAAGGGCAAAGGGAAGAAGAAGGGGAACTTCAAGAAAGAACGGCAAAGCCAGTTGCTGACTCAAGAGAAGAAACCCAAGACCTAAAGCCTGAAACTGAGTGCTTCTACTGCAAGCAGACTGGTTCACTGGGAAGCGGAACTGCCCCAAGTATTTGGCGGATAAGGAAGGAATGGCAAGTGAACAAAGGTATATGTGATATACATGTTATTGATGTGTACCTTACTAATGCTCGCAGGTAGCACCTGGGTATTTGAATACTGGTTCTGTTGCTAATATTTGCAACTCGAAAAACAGGGACTACGGAATTAAGCGAAGATAGGAAAAGGACGAGGTGACGATGCGCGTGGGGAAACGGTTCCAAAAGTCGATGTGATCGCGGTCGGCACGCTACCTCTACATCTAACTTCGGGATTAGTATTAGAACCTAAATTAATTGTTATTTGGCCAGTTGAAGCCATGAACATATATCTGGATCTTGTTTGATGCGAGACGGTTATCATTTAAATCAGAGAATAATGGTTTGTCTATTTATATGAGTAATATCTTTTAATGGTCATGCACCCTTGAAGAGTGGTCTATTCTTGTTGAATCTCGATAGTAGTAACACACATATTGATAATGTTGAAGCCAAAAGATGCATAGTTGATAATGATGGTGCAACATATTTGTGGCACTGCCGTTTGGGTCATATCGGTGTAAAGCGCATGAAGAAACTCCATACTGATGGACTTTTGGAACCACTTGATTATGAATCACTTGGTACTTGCGAACCGTGCCTCATGGGCAAGATGACTAAAACACCGTTCTCCGGTACTATGGAGAGAGCACCAGATTTGTTGGAAATCATACATACAGATGTATGTGGTCCGATGAATATTGAGGCTCGTGGCGGATATCCTTATTTTCTCACCTTCACAGCTGATCTAAGCAGATATGGGTATATCTACTAAATGAAACATAAGTCTGAAACATTTGAAAAGTTCAAAGGAAATCTCTCTCTTGAAGTTGAAAATCATCGTAACAAGAAAATAAAGTTTCTACGATCTGATCGTGGAGGAGAATATTTGAGTTACGAGTTTGGTGTACATTTGAAAATTGTGGAATAGTTTCGCAACTCACGCCACCCGGAACACCACAGCGTAATGGTGTGTCCGAACGTCGTAATCGTACTTTACTAGATATGGTGCGATCTATGATGTCTCTTACTGATTTACCGCTATCGTTTTGGGGATACGCTCTAGAGACGGCCGCATTCACGTTAAATAGGGCACCATCAAAATCCGTTGAGACGACGCCTTATGAACTGTGGTTTGGCAAGAAACCAAAGTTGTCGTTTCTAAAAGTTTGGGGCTGCGATGCTTATGTGAAAAAGCTTCAACCTGATAAGCTCGAACCCAAATCGGAGAAATGTGTCTTCATAGGATATCCAAAGGAAACTATTGGATACACCTTCTATCACAGATCCGAAGGCAAGACTTTTGTTGCTAAATTCGGAAACTTTCTAGAGAAGGAGTTTCTCTCGAAAGAAGTGAGTGGGAGGAAAGTAGAACTTGACGAGGTAACTGTACCTGCTCCCTTATTGGAAAGTAGTACATCACAGAAAACTGTTTCTGTGACACCTACACCAATTAGTGAGGAAGCTAATGATGATGATCATGAAACTTTAGAACAAGATACTACTAAACCTCGTAGATCAACTAGAGTAAGATCCGCACCAGAGTGGTACGGTAATCCTGTTTTGGAAGTCATGCTATTAGATCATGATGAACCTACGACTATGAAGAACGATGGTGAGCCCCAGATTCCGCAAAATGGTTGCGTGCCATGAAATCTGAGATGGGATCCATGTGAACAAGTGGACTTTGAGTAATGCGGATACCAGCATGCATAACTTGTGAGAACAATAGTACTCGGAACTCATGTGATGCCGTTGCTCTCGAGACTCGATTGCATCATCGGCTTCCGCACAGCTCATATTCCGAGGAAATTACATGTGGAGTGTCACGAAGACCATGAGCGCTGATGCTGTAATCTTTAACTACCTGGAGGTTCCTGCCAAATATTCTAACTCATAAAATGCGGCAATTGCTAACATGATTCGGCAAGTTCAAGGGATATTGACTACGATGAGACCTTCTCACCCGTAGCGATGCTTAAGTCTGTCCACCGAATCATGTTAGCAATTGCCGCATTTATGATTATGAAATTTGGCAGATGGATGTCAAAACTGCATTCCTGAATGGATTTCTGGAAGAAGAGTTGTATATGATGCAACCAGAAGGTTTTGTCGATCCAAAGGGAGCTAACAAAGTGTGCAAGCTCCAGCGATCCATTTATGGACTGGTGCAAGCCTCTCGGAGTTGGAATACGTTTTGATAGTGTGATCAAAGCATTTGGTTTTATACAGACTTTTGGAGAAGCCTGTATTTACAAGAAAGTGAGTGGGAGCTCTGTAGCATTTCTGATATTATATGTGGATGACATATTTTAATTGGAAATGATATAGAATTTCTGGATAGCATAAAGGGATACTTGAATAAAAGTTTTTCAATGAAAGACCTCGGTGAAGCTGCTTACATATTAGGCATTAAGATCTATAGAGATAGATCAAAACGCTTAATTGGACTTTCACAAAGCACATACCTTGACAAAATTTTGAAGAAGTTCAAAATGGATCAAGCAAAGAAAGGATTCTTGCCTGTGTTACAAGGTGTGAAATTGAGTAAGACTCAATGCCCGACCACTGCAGAAGATAGAGAGAATATGAAAGATGTTCCCTATGCATCAGAGATAGGATCTATCATGTATGCAATGCTGTGTACCAGACCTGATGTGTGCCTTGCTATAAGTCTAGCAGGGAGGTACCAAAGTAATCCAGGAGTGGATCACTGGACAGCGGTCAAGAACATCCTGAAATACCTGAAAAGGACTAAGGATATGCTTCTCGTATATGGAGGTGACAAAGAGCTCGTCGTAAATGGTTACATTGATGCAAGCTTTGACACTGATCCGGACGATTCTAAATCGCAAACCGGATACGTGTTTACATTAAACGGTGGAGCTGTCAGTTGGTGCAGTTCTAAACAAAGCGTCGTAGCGGGATCTACATGTGAAGCGGAGTACATAGCTGCTTCGGAAGCAGCAAATGAACGAGTCTGGATAAAGGAGTCATATCCGATCTAGGTGTCATACCTAGTGCATCGGGTCCAATGAAAATCTTTTGTGACAATACTGGTGCAATTGCCTTGGCGAAGGAATCCAGATTTCACAAGAAGCACATCAAGAGACGCTTCAATTCTACTCGAGATTTAGTCCAAGTGGGAGACATAGAAATTTGCAAGATACATACGGATCTGAATGTTGGAGACCCGCTGACTAAGCCTCTTCCACGAGCAAAACATGATCAGCACCAAGGCTCCATGGGTGTTAGAATCATTACTATGTAATCTAGATTATTGACTCTAGTGCAAGTGGGAGACTGAAGGAAATATGCCCTAGAGGCAATAATAAAGTTATTATTTATTTCCTTATATCATGTTAAATGTTTATTATTCATGCTAGAATTGTATTAACCGGAAACATAATACATGTGTGAATACATAGACAAACAGAGTGTCACTAGTATGCCTCTACTTGACTAGCTCGTTGATCGAAGATGGTTATGTTTCCTAGCCATAGACATGAGTTGTCATTTTATTAACGGGATCACATCATTAGGAGAATGATGTGGTTGACTTGACCCATTCCATAAGCTTAGCACTTGATCGTTTAGTTTGTTGCTGTTGCTTTCTTCATAACTTATACATGTTCCTATGACTATGAGATTATGCAACTCCCGTTTACCGAAGGAACACTTTGTGTGTTACCAAACGTCACAACGTAACTGGGTGATTATAAAGGTGCTCTACAGGTCTCTCCAAAGGTAGATGTTGGGTTGGCGTATTTCGAGATTAGGATTTGTCACTCCGACTGTCGGAGAGGTATCTCTGGGCCCTCTCGGTAATGCACATCACCTAAGCCTTGCAAGCATTGCAACTAATGAGTTAGTTGTGAGATGATGTATTACGGAACGAGTAAAGAGACTTGCCGGTAACGAGATTGAACTAGGTATTGGATACCGACGATCGAATCTCGGGCAAGTAACATACCGATGACAAAGGGAACAACGTATGTTGTTATGCGGTCTGACCGATAAAGATCTTCGTAGAATATGTAGGAGCCAATATGGCATCCAGGTCCCGCTATTGGTTATTGACCGGAGACGTGTCTCGGTCATGTCTACATTGTTCTCGAACCGTAGGGTCCGCACGCTTAAGGTTACGATGACAGTTATATTATGAGTTTATGCATTTTGATGTACCGAAGTTGTTCGGAGTCCCGGATGTGATCACGGACATGACGAGGAGTCTCGAAATGGTCGAGACATAAAGATTGATATATTGGAAGCCTATGTTTGGATATCGGAAGTGTTCCGGGTGAAATCGGGATTTTACCGGAGTACCGGGAGGTTACCGGAACCCCCCGGGAACCATATGGGCCTTAGTGGGCTTTAGTGGAAAGGAGAAAGGGGCAGCCCAAGGTGGGCTGCGCGCCTCCCCCCTTCCCCTAGTCCTATTAGGACTAGGAGAGGTGGCCGGCCCCCTCTCTCTCCCCCCCCCCCCCCCGAGGAATCCTATTCCAACTAGGAATTGGGGGGGGGGAATCCTACTCCCGGTAGGAGTAGGACTCCTCCTGCGCCCTCCTTGTGGCCGGCGGCCCCCTCCCTTTGTTCCTTTATATCCTGAGGTAGAGGCACTAGAACACACAAGTTGATCCCACGTGATCTATTCCTTAGCCGTGTGGCGGTGCCCCAGCCAACCATATTCCTCGATAATACTGTAGCGGAGTTTAGGCGAAGCCCTGCTGTTGTAGTACATCAAGATCGTCACCACGCCATCGTGCTGACGGAACTCCCCGACACTTTGGCTGGATCGGAGTCCGGGGATTCGTCACCGAGCTGCAACGTGTGCTCGAACTCAGAGGTGCCGTAGTTTCGGTGCTTGATCGTTGGATCGTGAAGACGTACGACTACTTCCTCTACGTTGTTGTCCAACGCTTCCGCAGTCGGTCCTGCGTGGGTACGTAGACAACACTCTCCCTCTCGTTGCTAGGCATCACATGATCTTGCCATGTGCGTAGGAATTTTTTTGAATTACTACGAAATCCAACACTCGGCAGCCGCACTATGGTGCTGCTTGAGAAGGCCGCTCTGTACCTCTGTAGCTAGGGCGACGGTGTGCTCCTCTGTTCGGAGGGAGCGTTCCGTGTTGCCATTGACTGTTATGACGCCGCGTGGGCTGGGCATCTTAAGCTTGAGATAAGCATAGTGTGGCACTGCGTTGAATCTAGCAAACGTTGTTCGTCCGAGCAGTGCGTGGTAGCCGCGACGCAATGGGACGATGTCGAAGATTAACTCCTCGCTTCAAAATTGTCCGGAGAGCCGAAGACCACTTCCAGCGTGATTGAGCCTGTACAGCGAGCCTCGACGCCTGGAATGACTCCTTTGAAGGTAGTCTTTGTTGGTTTGATTCATGAGGGGTCAATGCCCATCTTCCGCACCGTGTCTTGATAGAGCAGGTTAAGGCTGCTACCCGCCGTCCATCAGGAATCCTGTTAGGTGGAACCCATCAATAATTGGGTCCAGGACTAGTGCCGTTGAACCGCCGTGGCGGATGCTAGTTGGGTGGTCTCGTCGATCGAAGGTGATCGGGAATGACAACCACGGATTGAACTTTGGGGTGACTGGCTCTACCGCGTAGACGTCCCTGAGTGCTCGCTTGCGCTCCCTTTTGGGGATGTGTGTAGCGTATATCATGTTCACCGTTTTGACCTGAGGGGGAAATTTCTTCTGCCCTCCAATGTTCGGCTGCCGGGGCTCTTCGTCCTCGTCCTCACTTTGTGATCCCATTTCTTTGTTTTCGGCATTCAACTTGCCAGCCTGCTTGAAAACCCAACAATCCCTGTTGGTATGATTGGCTTGCTTATCCGGGTGCCGTGTATTTGGCACGGACGGTCGAGTATGCGGTCTAGGCTGGAAGGTCCTTCATTGTTTCTTTTGTAGGGCTTCTTCTGTTGGCCGGACATGGATCCACTGAATCCGGCGTTAACTGTGGTGTCATCGGTGTTGTTATCATTGCTTCGGCGTTTGTGCTTATTGCACCGGAGCTTGCCAGTGCTATTTTTGGCCTCAGAGGGGCCTGTCTCGCTGGTGGTGTTGTTACTACAGGCCAGCCAACTGTCCTCTCCCGCGCAAAAGCGGGTCATGAGTGCCGTGAGGGCTATCATGGACTTCGGCTTTTCTTGGCCGAGGTGGCGTGCTAGCCATTCGTCACGGATGCTGTGTTTGAAGGCTGCTAAGGCCTCGGCGTCCGGACAGTCAACTATCTGGTTCTTTTTGGTTAGGAATCTAGTCCAGAATTTTCGGGCTGATTCTCTAGGTTGTTGAACTATATGGCTTAAGTTATCGGCGTCTGGAGGCCGGACATAGGTTCCTTGGAAGTTGTCTAGGAAAGCTTCTTCCAAGTCCTCCCAGCTGCCGATAGAATTTTCAGGCAGTCTGTTAAGCCAGTGTCGAGCTGGCCCTTTAAGCTTTAGTGGGAGGTATTTAATGGCGTGGATATCATCTCCTCTAGCCATGTGGATGTGGAGGATAAAGTCCTCGATCCATACTGCAGGGTCGGTTGTGCCGTCGTATGATTCCATATTTACGGGCTTGAACCCCTCGGGGAATTCGTGGTCCAGTTCTTCATCTGTAAAGCAGAGAGGGTGTGCGGCGCCTCTATATCGGGTTGCATCGTGGCGTAGTGCGAT
>NC_053028.1:488949443-488966941 GCF_003073215.2 Triticum urartu | reverse complement strand
TTATTGCAGAAAAATAGGATTGCGTCTTCCTCGCGACAGTCCTTAACCTTGTTCATCGCAAGGAGGAATCTGGCCCAATAGTGATGTACTGTTTCCTGGGGCTCTTGCCTGATGTGGGAAAGATCGTTTATGTCTGGGTGGGGGTGGATTTGAGTCCGAACCCCTACCTGATCTGAGACCCAGGGGCCGAGGAGTTTCCAATCTTGGAAGTTCGGGTTCCGGAGTGTTGCCCGATAGGTCTGGCCTGCTGCCTGATTCTAGGTTCAGGGCTTGGGTGATGTCCACCCGTAAGCGGGTATCCGGCTAGGAGAGCTCAGGAATCCGGACATAGTTAGTCCTCAAAATAGAGGAAGAGTTTCTGCATTGTTCCTCCACCACCGCAATGTGATAGGTGACCGATGGAGAGTTAATCTCCCTTTGATCGGGTTTAAGCCCAATCCGATCATAGTCCGTAGCGACTCCCAAGGCGGCGATGCGATCCAAGAGTTCGTTTAGGGAAGAGATCTCCATTAGATCCATCTGCTCGGTGAATCCCGAGCCGACGTGGAGGCTGTTTTTGATGACCCGAGAAGTCATCGTCGGTGCAGCGGCCGAACAGGCAATCATGACGAAACTGCCTAGCCGGAGAGTTTGGCCGACAGCCAGAGCTCCCCTGGCAGTAATTTTGTTTTTAACAACGAGATGAGGCATCCTTCCTTACGGCGACGTCACAGAGGAACTCTCAATGAAAGCACCAATGTCGGTGTCAAAACCGGCGGATCTCGGGTAGGGGGTCCCGAACTGTGCGTCTTAGGCAAATGGTAACAGGAGGCAGGGAACACGATGTTTTACCCAGGTTCGGGCCCTCTTGATGGAGGTAAAACCCTACGTCCTTCTTGATTTATTCTTGATGATATGGGTATTACAAGAGTTGATCTACCACGAGATCGGAGAGGCTAAACCCTAGAAGCTAGCCTATGGTATGATTGTATGTTGTCCTACGGACTAAAACCCTCCGGTTTATATAGACACCGGAGGGGGCTAGGGTTACACAAGGTCGGTTACAAAGGAGGAGATATCCGTACTGCCTAGCTTGCCTTCCACTGTAAGTAGAGTTCCATCCGGACACGAGACAAAGTCTTCAATCTTGTATCTTCATAGTCCAATAGTCCGGCCAAAGGATATAATCCGGCTGTCCGGATACCCCCTAATCCAGGACTCCCTCACCCTTCATATCAATAATAGCACCAACCGTTCTAAGGAAAGGTCTACCGAGAATAATAGGGCAAGAAGGATTGCAATCTATATCAAGAACGATAAAATCTATGGGAAAATAATTCCTATTTGCAACAATAATAACATCATTAATTCTTCCCATAGGTCTCTTGATAGTGGAATCCGCAAGATACAAGTTTAGAGAGCAATCATCAAAGTCACGGAAATCTAGCAAATCACACAAAGTTTTGGGAATAGTAGAGACACTAACACCCAAATCACACAAAGCATAAAACTCATAATCTTTAATTTTAATTTTAATAGTAGGTTCCCACTCATCATAAAGTTTTATAGTGATAGAAACTTTCAATTCAAGTTTTTCTTCATAAGTTTACATCAAGGCATCAACGATATGTTCGGTAAAGGCTTTATTTTGACTATAAGCATGAGGAGAATTTATCACGGATTGCAACAAGGAAATACAATCAATCAAAGAGCAATTTTTATAATTAAATTCTTTTAAATCCAATATAGTGGGTTTAGCATCATCTAGGGTTTTATTTCTATGTCAGGACCCCGATTGCAAATCACATCGATCTAGCCGGTAACACCTCATATCACTTTGCGGCCTCACGCACGGTATTCCCACGGGTGTCGCCTTACCATGGCCCGGGACCGTTTGTGCCTTTTGGCTCATGTATATGATAGCGTCGCTAGCATCCATATGACAGAGAACCCGGGCCGACATGGCTAGTCGTGAACCCAAAGCGGCACTAACCTATGGGGACAAGCATACATGAATCACATCAAGCATGTCGGTCAGCAGCGTGTGAATCCGGGCTGTAGCACTAGGCTAACAGGACTCCGGATGTCACCGCGTGACATTTCCCCGAAGGGACAGACACAGGAACGAAGTGAAACACATGCCGGCCAGTCAAGTGTCCTGAGCAGTAGTGCTGGGCTAGCACGACTCCGGTGAACCGGGCTGTAGCGGACTACGATGGCTCATGGAAGCACTAGACTACATTTCCCCATAAGAGAGGATGCCAAGGATAAGCAACTAGATTGTTGGATCCCACACATACCAAGCATTTCAATCATACACACAATATGCTCAATATGTGTAAATACAACATGGCATCACAACATAACTCTACAACTCAAGTATTTATTCCATAGGCTCCGAGGAGCGAGATATTACAAACATGGGTCTCATGACCCAACAATCACAGCATACAAATCAAGCACACGCGGAAGCTTAACATGTCTGAGTACAGACATCTATAAATGAAAAAGGCTGAGAAGCCTGACTATCTACCAGATCCTGCCGAGGGCACAAGATCGTAGTTGAGGTAACAAGCTAAATGTCGAAGTCCACGCGGAACTACTAGCGAGACTGGAGTCTCTCTGCAAAACATAAATTAAGCAAACGTGAGTACAAATGTACCCAGCAAAACTTACATCAGAACTAACTACATATGCATCGGTATCAACAAAGGGGGTGGTGGAGTTTAACCGCAGCAAGCCAGCTTTGACTCGATGGCTACCCTGAACTACGACTGCAAGCAACTCTTTTGAGGTGGCGCACACGAGTCCACATATTCACCACTCAATACATCACTATGGATCTGCTCCCGTCTCCCTACGAGAAGGCCATCCATAGCACTCACATTTATCTTGCTAGTTTTAGAGTATCCACTTTCACTTGTCTATGAACTGTTATAGGCAACCCAGAAGTCCATTACCGCGGACACGGCTATTCGAATAGATGATGTTAACCCTGCAGGGGTGTACTTCTTCACACACGCTCTCACCACTTACCGTCGTTTACACGACATGTACTTGGCAACCTTCTAGCGGAGGCCCAACGAGGGTGTCGGCCACACCCTACCTAAACACTCAAGTCTCTAGTCCAGGTTTATCGCCTATCCAGGTTCCATCCGCAGGGAGTCCGGCCGAGGTTTCCACATACGGCCCCGGACGATGTGTACAGGGTTCCGAGACACCAAACGAGCGCCCGGCATGCCCGGCCACGGTGTATCTACCGCATCATAGCCCACCCCTAGGGTCAGTGCTACGCACGGCCACCAACACATATCCTATAAACACCAGAAACTAGTTGCAACGCCTAGACAGAGGACAAGGGTGATCAAGAAGCCGAGAGGGTCCATTGGTTTCGGGCCCAACGCGTGGTAGTAACTGTTTCATGGATCACAAACACAGAACTCAGTTCCTAAGGACGGTTTCAATGAGACAACCCACCATGTACTCCTACATGGCCTCTCACCGCTACCTTTACCAAATCGTGTTCACACACTTAGCTCTCAACAGTAGGACATGTTTACACACCTCCGATTCATCCCCAATGAATCAGACCTGACTCAACTCTAAGCAGTAGCAGGCATGACAAACAAGCATGAATGACTAGGCACATCAGGGCTCAAACAACTCCTACTCATGCTAGTGGGTTTCATCTATTTACCGTGGCAATGATAGGTCATGCAGAGGATAAAGGGGTTCAACTACCGCAACAAGTAACAGATGAATCATTGTTGTCCTAATGCAGTAAAAGAGAGCAGGAGCGAGAGAGTGGGCTTGTATCGGAATGAACAAGGGGGTTGTGCTTGCCTGGCACTTCTGAAGATAACATTGAGTCTTCATCAGTGTCAACGATCACAGCGTCGGAGCAGCGTCTACCGAGAGGGGACAATCACCGGCAATAGAGAAGGAACACAATCAATGCAATGCACAACATGATGCATGATAATGACATGGCAATATGTTGTTGATTGAGCTAATGCAACTAGCAACACAATTAAATGAAGTTGGTTTGAATACAAGATTCAAATTCAAACTCCATATATGATTAGTTAAATGCCATTTATTTGTTTTGTTCAAAATAGAGGACAAACATTGTTGAAACATGCATGAAAATGCCATAAACAGATTCCTTGAATTTTTCTGATAATTTTTCATATATAATTTATTTTATTTGGAGTTACAATTGAATTTCTATGATTTTTAGAAGTTTAAATTGTTTTCTGGAATCTCCTATATTATTTTAAATCCTGAAATTCCTTTACTGCGTCAGCACTACGTCATTATGACGTCAGCAGGTCAACAGGGCCGGTTAGAGTCAAACCTGACACATGGGACCCACCGGTCAGTGTCATTAGACTAACTAATTTTTGTTAGTCCTAATTCTAGGGTAATTAGCAGGGCAGGCCCACATGTCAGTGGCTCATCTAATTAGCTAAGTTAATTAACACTAACTAAACCTAACACTAATTAGACAGGCGCTTTGGCCCACACATCAGTGGAGGTCAAACCCCTGGTCAACTGGGGCTAAACCACCGACGTTTAGCCACCGGCGATGACCAGATGCGGCGGAGGCCGCGGGAATGGGCTTTGGGGCCCCGTTCCCAGCGTGGTTGGGCTCGTTCGACAGCCCAGACCGGTGCGCGTCGGGGAGCTCGGCCGCGGCGGCCGGAGCTCGGGTGTGCTCGGGTTCGGCGCTGGGATGCACAAAAGGGGCGTGGAGAGGGGCTACGGCCTCCTGGGAGTGTGGCAAACGCGGTGACGTGCTCAGTTTCGAGCCCGCGTGGCTGTGGCCACGACGACGGCGTCGCCGGTGGAGCAGAGTGCTCGGGCTCGGTGGAGATGGTGGCTAGGGGGCGCAACCGAGGCACAGAGGAGGGGGGTTAGGGGCAGGAGCTCACGGTGGATGCAGAGGTGGCCTCGGCGTGCTCGGGGAAGCACCGGAGGCGAGCGGGGCAGCGAGAGGCATCTTCAGTGGACAAGGTTGAAGAAGACCTCGAAGGCGACGCTGCAGGGCTTCCGGCGGGGCGTGGTTCAGTGAGGGGGTCAAGGACGACGTCGCGGAACTCGTGGGCACAACAGAGGGGCGAGGGGTAGCTGTGGCCGTGGTGGTTCTCGTCGGCGGCGGCGGCCGCGTTCGGTAGTGCGAGGGAGAGAGACAGGGGAGGGGATGAGCACGGAGGGGGGGGAGGAGTGAGAGGGCCTGGGGGTGCGTGGCCGTCTCCGTGGCGCTGGAAGAGAGCCTCAAGGCACGAGGCAGGCAGGGAGGAGGTGGCGGCCTCAGCGCGCGCCGTGCCCGCCTTCGCCTTTGCCTACTGGCAGAGGTTGAAGACGACTAGCACTGGCCAGCTGGGCTGGGCCGGCTGGAGGAGCTGGGCCACTACAGTAACAGGCCAGGTGGGCTTTGCCAGGTAGGTTCCTCTCTTTCTAATTCTGTATTTGTTTTCTATTTATGTTATTTTGTTTTGATTTAGTTTATAACCCAAATCATTTTAATAAATCCTGAAAATAATTGTGGGCATTAAATGAATTATTACAGAGGCCCTTAACTATTTTCAGAATTATTGGAGCATTTAAAAATATTAATAGTATTTAAATGCCCCAATTCAAATACAATATGGGTTATTCAAAAATCCAGAATGGCCTAAAATATGTGCATCATTTTTGGCAGAGGTTTTCACCTTTATCAAAAATAATGAACTTTTCTAAAGGGCATTCTGGGTTCATTGAAAATATTTTTATTTTGATCCTAATTGCATTTCATTTAGTGCTAGGGCTTGTCATCCCCATTTCAAATTTTCTGAGTAAAGTAGACATGATGCAACACCATATGTTAGCACTAGGCATTACCAGAACTTGGGATGTGACAACTCACCCCCACTAAAACAAGAATCTCGTCCCGAGATTCAAGAAGTGGAGTAAGAAGACAGAGGGGTCACAAAACTATCACAGTCTTCTCGATCCAACTGCCCTTCTCGAAGATACCGATATATTGCATCACATTGCTCTTGACGTCTTTGTCTTCGAGATCTTCATCCAACACGATGAAGAGGGAAGGAAACTCTACAGGAAACGATCTTCTCAAAGATCGAGCAACTCAAGATCAACTCATGGAGTGAGACATTGAACATCTCTTGAGCTGAGACACAAAACACACATCGAGAGAGATGGAAGGTAATAGATGACAAGGGTTCAAATTGGTAGGCAACAATTCCACGCTGGAGTAGGATGGTGCATGGTTTCAAAGTAGCGAGGAGATAATTGCCATGATTCCATAATGGGACACCTTAGGGAAAAATGACTCGTAGAGCATTTCCCTTAAGTGGCAAAAAGAATTACTTTTGATACAAAGATCATTGAAACTCTCTATACCAGCCTGAGGTAATCACAATCGATCGTTGGAAGGGGTTCGAAAGAATGGCATACTCCGACTAGGATGGATGATGTGGACTATCTTGTTGAAGACAACGCAATGGATGATTTTTGCTTATCATCGGAAATGGATGGACCCATGGTAAGTCCACTTTTGAAGATGATCCTGAACAACAACTACTGAGGTGTAAGCTGGGAACAAAATGCAAATGTTGGGAATGATTCTAGTAACTGGGGAGAAGGTTCACCGGCAAAGGTGATTCCACCAATTGGATGGCTATCGAACAACTGAGAGAACAGAGGCACATTCCAGTTAACGACAACATCAGAACCTAGTGCCTGAGCGTGCTCTCAAGAACTTGAGCATTTCCATACTCATCAAGGTCTTACCAACATCCGTGCCGAGGATCCTGGCAACACATCTTACTACCATGATGAATAGTGATGGACAATGTGGTTGCAAAGGAAGATAACACTTTCTCAGATTTCACCTTAGCGAGGCCAAGGGATCAAAATCTGGATGATCGACCGAGAGACATTTAGCGCTCCGCTTCTAATGCTCTCCTTGATGTGCTAGCCTAACCATTCTTTGAAATGGTTTGGTATCTAGAACATCAAGTAGCAGGTCGGACTTCGGAAACACAAAAATCCATAAGGAACTACTATTGTAATAAATTCTACGAGATTCTTATGGGGAGGTGGCCAACTTACTCAATCAAGATACTACAATAATAGGTCTTCCGGCTGGGTGTGTTGGTCACGACATCCACTTTACCGGGTTACAGAGAGATCAATATTATAGCTCTTGGGAAAACGTCCCAACCATCACATCTGCCTGAGATTCAGATCTGGTTGGTGTCAGGATATTCCAGACTCATCGAGTCTAGAAAAAATGAAAGTTTGCAACACAAATCGACGAGATGACATTGCGAGATTCTCAGGAAATGGACTATGGTAGTAAGCTCCAAAACATGAGCTGGTTCTGCTAAACACATGTGAACACGCTGTCCCAGACAAGCATGACCACATAGTAGTCTTACAATGAAACACTACCGAGTCCTAGTGGGAACCATCATCAAGGATATCGAAGTCCTTGCATAAGTCATATGATTAGCTCTTATGAAGAAACTTCTTTTCCCTGAACAAATCAGCCAGTGGCTTGGTGTGATAGGGAATACAAATGGAATGGAGGTAGCGAGCCTGTCAAACCATAGCATACTTCGCACATGCATGACTGACTTGGGATGGTACCAGAGGAAACAAAAACAACCTTTCTCGAACTCACGGCGGCAACTTGCATCGTTTGCACGTGAACTTAGAGGAGGTCACTACTTTCATCCAAACATATTCTACATGAACGGGGCATGAAGAAAATGCTTACACAAGTTTTCAACACTAGCTGGATGTTCAACACAAATCATGGAGGAGACAAAATGCTGCTGATGGGCTCAACAACAACTCATCGGAATTTCCATATCACTGGACTTCCACCATCATGTGAACACGTGATAGCATTGGTCAGCCCAAAATATTTAATGGTGTATGCTCGAGGGATCAACCACGAGTAAGGCAACATTACGAACATCATTGGTTCTGATTTGACTTGACGATAGCCCATACTCAAGTCAAAGTTTTGACAAGGCAATAGATTCAACAACTGATCACGAGGAACAATCGATGAAGATATCATCTCTCTTCAACACACGCACAAGACAAGGATATCCCTTTGAAAATGAACTAAGTGGGACAAGCTTTCATCTTCCAACTCTCCAAGTTGTTGTTTAGCTTAACCAACTAGCTCAGGGGTATCCAACACAGATTCTTGGAGAATGGTGGTTTAGAGGAAAACCAACTTGATCACGAGCTCAACATAACAGTCAGGGGACAACCTGGTAATACTTCCGAGAAGATATTCGGAAAAATCACGAACCACCGATATGTTACTAAGCTCGAGAACAACCTTGCTTTTCAGGGCAAGATGATATGATCAAAAGAGTGAGGGATTGACACAATCCTAACTCATTGATCGAAGAGTGCACCAGGAAAAGTGGACTAGGTAGCACGATCAATCTTAGGATGATGATTCAATAACCAACACGCTAAGAAAGAAATTATTGTCCTGGAGTATTGATTTCACACATCATGGTTCACTTGCCGGCATTCCGGTTGCGACAACACGGGACCAAGGAATGAAAAATGATGGTAATAAGTATCATTGCGTCAAGAATTCATGAGAGAGGGTGCAATTCTCATGACAATCCTGACATAAAGGGGGTAATACTCCAGGGTAGAACAGAGCAAAAGCTGGATTGCATTTTGATCTGCGGAATACAACTGCTTTGACCCAATCCTGGATATGGATGAGGTACTGGAGTTTGTTTCTCCTAGTCATTCTGGAATAGAATGGCCTTGACGGCACCACAAGAATTATAGGCATCGATGAACACAAATGCACACATACTCTTGGCTATCAACTGATAGAAGATGGTCGGAATACAATTGAAGAGGAACAACTCGAGGAACATATAATTTTGTGCTGAGTTCTGGATGCATAGATTAGTATGTCGAGCATAGCTCAACATTTCTTCCGGATCAACCCATTAGAATGGTAGGACTGGCAGATTCACAATGAAGAATGGAGAACTCATCAGGAGCACTCTTGTTGTGATCTTTTGGTCAAACAAACTTCTGCCAAAGTGGTTCATAGTATTTGGAAGAAGGAAATACCACGGACCTTGAGGACTGTCGCAAGGTTACTAATATCCTAAAGGAACTAGCAACACTATCAACACGAGATAAGTAGAGTGATTTTTGGGCCAAGAACCCAGGAATAGAATGCATACTAACTAAACGGCATCACGGGATGCTTTCGAGAATGGTGGCTAGAATCATCACACTGGGGATGCAAAGCATTGCTAGATTACCAGGTGATACTCTAGACACCTAGGGTCATAATAATAGCTCCAACATAAATGCCGAGGCAGCGGAGTACCTCAACAGATGGATTAGTGTGCTTAAACTGGCCCAAAAGGACATCGGGAACTGGGAGGAAGGATTTGCAAATGCATCAGATTGTTTAGAAACCTGGATGACTCGGACAGCATAACGGATGTAAATGCTCAAAAATATTTGAGACATCCTGCAAAATGGTGGCATAACCACTCAACAACATCATATCAGGGTTCTGAGGCCATTTAACAACACACTGGAGTAGAAGAAACTGAACTGAGGCTTGAGACCAACAATCCTACGATCTATGGATTAGTAACACGTGATCCTGATAGAAAGATGAGAAGCCTAGTTCTTAATCCCCGTAGAGAGAAGAGGGTGACTCAGATCAGAAGGCATAAGGTAAAGGAGTAAAAAGAGCCTTACGTTCCCTTCCACAATCAATTCCCTTATAACTAAAGCATTTCTAGACTCAACTTCGACCAGTTTGGCTTGGTAATCCTACAGGCAGTCAGGCTCTGATACCAACGCTGTCAGGACCCCGATTCCAAGTCACATCGATCTAGCCGGTAACACCTCATATCACTTTGCGGCCTCACGCACGGTAACCCACGGGTGTCGCCTTACCATGGCCCGGACGTTTGCACTTTTGGCTCACGTATATGATAGTGTCGCTAGCATCCATATGACAGAGAACCCGGGCCGACATGGCTAGTCGTGAACCCAAAGCGGCACAGACCTATGGAGACAGGCATACATGAATCACATCGAGCATGTCGGTCATCAGCGAGTGATTCCGGGCTGTAGCACTGGGCTAACAGGACTCCGGGACCCGGGCTGTAGCAGGCTAGGCAGGACTCCGGATGTCACCGCGTGACATTTCCCCGAAGGGACAGACACATGACAAAGTGAAACACATGCCGGCCAGTCAAGTGATCTGAGCAGTAGTGCTGGGCTAGCAGGACTCCGGTGAACCGGGCTGTAGCGGACTACTATGGCTCATGGAAGCACTAGACTACATTTCCCCATAAGAGAGGCTGCCAAGGATAAACAACTAGATTGTCGGATCCCACACATACCAAGCATTTCAATCATACACACAATATGCTCGATATGTGTAAATACAACATGGCATCACAACATAACTCTACCACTTCAAGTATTTATTCATTAGGCTCCGAGGAGCGAGAAATTACAAACATGGGTCTCATGACCCAACAATCATAGCATACAAATCAAGCACATGCGGAAGCTTAACATGTCTGAGTACAGACATCTACAAATGAAAAAGGCTAAGAAGCCTGACTATCTACCAGATCCTGCCGAGGGCACAAGATCGTAGCTGAGGTATCAAGCTAACGTCGAAGTCCACGCGAAACTACTAGCGAGACTGGAGTCTCTCTGCAAAACATAAATTAAGCAAACGTGAGTACAAAAGTACTCAGCAAGACTTACATCAGAACTAGCTACATATGCATCGGTATCAACAAGGGGGGTGGTGGAGTTTAACTGCAGCAAGCCAGCTTTGACTCAGTGGCTAACCTGAACTACGACTGCAAGCAACTCTTTTGAGGTGGCGCACACGAGTCCACATATTCACCATTCAATACACCACTATGGATCCGCTCCCGTCTCCCTACGAGAAGGCCATCCATAGCACTCACACTTATCTTGCGAGTTTTAGAGTATCCACTTTCACTTGTCTATGAACTATGCAAGGGGTCCAAGTTTCCATATCCGAGGAATCCGGCTATTCGAATAGATAATGATAACCCTGCAGGGGTGTACTTCTTCACACACGCTCCCACCACTTACCACCATATACACGTCATGTATCTCGGCAACCTTCAAGCGGAAGCCTGGCGAGGGTGTCGGCCACGGCCTACCTAAACACTTAAGTCTCTAGTCCAGGTTTATCGCCTATCCAGGTTCCATCCGCAGGGAGTCCGGCCGAGGTTTCCACATACGGCCCCGAACGATGTGAACAGGGTTCCCGAGACACCAAACGGGCGCCCGGTACACCGTGCCATGGTGTATCTACCGCAACATAGCCCACCCCTAGGGTCAGCGCTACGCACGGCCGCCAACACATAACCTACAAACACCAGAAACTAGTTGCAACTCCTGGACAGAGTACTAGGGTGATTAAGAAGCCGAGAGGGTCAATTAAGGATCCCAATGAGTGGTAGTAGCTGTTCATGGATCACAGAACACAGAACTCAGTTCCTAAGGACGGTTTTAATGAGACAACCCACCATGTACTCCTACATGGCCTCTCACCGCTACCTTTACCAAATCGTGTTCACACACTTAGCTCACACACAGTAGGACATGTTCATCACTGTTCCAATTCATCCCCGATGAATCAGACCTGACTCAACTCTAAGCACCAGCAGGCATGACAAATAAGCATGAATGAGTAGGCACATCAGGGCTCAAACAACTCCTACTTAGGCTAGTGGGTTTCATCTATTTACTGTGGCAATGACAGGTCATGCAGAGGAAAGGGGTTCAACTACCGCGACATGTAACAGTTGAATCGTTGTTGTCCTAATGCAGTAAAAGAGAGCAGGAGCGAGAGAGTGGGATTGTATCGGAATGAACAAGGGTGTTTTGCTTGCCTGGCACTTCTGAAGATATTATAGCTCTTCATCGGTGTCATCGAACCCATCGTCGAAACCACGTCTATTGCGAGGGGACAAATACCGGCAACAGGAGAAAGAAACACAATCAATGCAATGTGCACAATTATGATGCATTGCTCATGACATGTCCAATATGCTATGGTTTGAGCTAATGCAACTAGCAACCATGTTAAATGGGTTGGTTGAACCCTAGGTTCAAATTTCAAACTCCATATGTGGAGATTTAAATTCCATTTATTGAATTGACCTAATCAGCAGCCATAAGTTGTTCTAACATGCATGAAATGCCATAAACAGATTCTTGGAATTTTTCTGATATTTTTCATATATAATTTATTTTCATTTGGAGGTTACGGGTTTGAATTTCTATGATTTTTAGAAGTTAAATTGTTTTCTGGAATTTCCTGTATTATTTTAAATCCAGAAATTCCCTTTACTGCGTCAGCACTACGTTCATTTGACGTCAGCAGGTCAACAGGGCCGGTTAGAGTCAAAACCTGACACATGGGACCCACCGGTCAATGTCATTAGACTAACTAATTTTTGTTAGTCCTAATTCTAGGTAATTAGCAGGGCGGGCCCACATGTTAGTGGCTCATCTAATTAGTAAGTTAATTAACACTAACTACCTAAACACTAATTAGACAGGCGCCTGGGCCCACATCAGTGGAGGTCAAACCCCTGGTCAAACGGGGCTAAACCACCGCGTTTAGCCGCCCGGCGATGACCAGATGCGGCGGAGGCCGCGGGAATGGGCTCTGGGGCCCCGTTCGCAGCGTGGTTGGGCTCGTTCGAGAGCCCAGACCAGCGCGCGTCTGGATGGTGGCACCAGCCGGGCCTGGGGCGGCCGGAGGCGATGGCGGGGAGCTCGGCCGCGGCGGCCGGAGCTCGGGTGTGCTTAGGTTCGGCGTTGGGATGCACAACAGGGGCATGGAGAGGGGCTACGGCCTCCTGGGAGTGTGGCAAACACGGTGACGCGCTCGGTTTCGAGCCCGCGTGGCTGTGGCCACGTGCAACCGAGGCGTAGAGGAGGGGGGTTAGGGGCAGGGGCTCACGGTGGATGCAGAGGTGGCCTCCGTGTGCTCGGGGAAGCACTGGAGCGAGCGGGGCGGCGAGAGGCATCTCCGGTGGACAAAGGTTGAAGAAGACCTCGAAGGCCACGCCGCAGGGCTTCCGGCGGGGCGTGGTTCGGTGAGGGGGTCGAGGACGACGTCACGGAACTCGTGGGCACAACAGAGGGGCGAGGGGTAGCTTTGGCCGTGGTGGTCTCGTCGGCGGCGGCGGCCGCGTTCGGTGGTGCGAGGGAGAGAGACAGGGGAGGGGATGAGCACGGGGGGGAGGAGTGAGAGGGCCTGGGGGTGCATGGCCGTCTCCGTTGCGCTGGAAGAGAGCCTCAGGGGCACGAGGCAGGCAGGGAGGAGGTGGTGGCCTCAGCGCGCGCCGTGCCCGCCTTCGCCTCTGCCTACTGGCAGAGGTTGAAGACGACTGGCACTGGCCAGCTGGGCTGGGCCGGCTGGAGGAGCTGGGCCACTACAGTAACAGGCCAGGTGGGCTTTGCCAGGTAGGTTCCTCTCTTTCTAATTATGTTTCTGTTTTCTATTTATGTTATTTTGTTTTGATTTAGTTTATAACCCAAACCATTTTAATAAATCCTGAAAATAATTGTGGGCATTAAATGAATTATTACAGATGCCCCTAACTATTTTCAGAATTTTTGGAGCATTTAAAATTTTTAATAGTATTTAAAGGCCCCAATTCAAATACAATATGGGTTATTCAAAAATCCTGAATGGCCTAAAAGTATGTGCATCATTTTTGGCAGAGGTTTTCACCTTTATCAAAAATAATGAACTTTTCTAAAGGGCATTCTGGGTTCATTGAAAATATTTTTATTTTGATCCTAATTGCATTTCATTTAGTGCTAGGGCTTGTCATCCCCATTTCAAATTTTCTGAGTAAAGTAGACATGATGCAACACCATATGTTAGCACTAGGCATTACCAGAACTTGGGATGTGACAAAATTCAATCCGGCATAAATTTTTTGTATAATCATCCACAAATTCAAACCATGAGTAGGGCAATTACGTATCATTAATTTCATTCTCTCCCAAGCTTGTGCAACATGTTCATGATCAAGTTGCTTAAAATTCATAATATCGTTTCTAAGAGAGATGATCTTAGCGGGAGGAAAATACTTAGAGATAAAAGCATCTTTGCACTTGTTCCATGAATCAATACTATTTTTAGGCAAAGATGAAAACCAAGCTTTAGCACGATCTCTAAGCGAAAAAGGAAATAGCTTCAATTTAACAATATCATTATCAATCTTTCTTCTTTTGCATGTCACACAAATCAACGAAGCTATTAAGATGGGTAGCGGCATCTTCACTAGGAAGGCCGGAGAACGGATCTTTCATGACAAGATTCAGCAAAGCAGCATTAATTTCACAAGATTCAGCATCGGTAAGAGGAGCAATCGGAGTGCTAATAAAATCATTGTTGTTGGTATTGGAAGTCACACAATTTAGTATTATCTTGAGCCATCGACAAGCAAGCAATCCAACACACAAGCAAACAAAAAGCAAGGGCAAAAAGAGGCAAATAGAGAAAGAGGGAGGATAGAGAGAGAGGGCGAATAAAACGGCAAGGGTGAAGTGGGGGAGAGGAAAACGAGAGGCAAATGGCAAATAATGTAATGCGGGAGATAGGGATTGTGATGGGTACTTGGTATGTTGACTTTTGCGCAGACTCCCCGGCAACGGCGCCAGAAATTCTTCTTGCTACCTCTTGAGCACTGCGTTGGATTTCCCCGAAGAGGAGAGGATGATGCAGCAAAGTAGCGTAAGTATTTCCCTCAGTTTTTGAGAACCAAGGTATCAATCCAGTAGGAGGCTACGCGCGAGTCCCTGTACCTACACAAAAACAATAGCTCAACGCAACATAACGCTTAGGGGTTGTCAATCCCTTCACGGTCACTTACGAAAGTGAGATCTGATAGAGATGATAAATAATATTTTTGGTATAGAGATGCAAAGTGAAAAAGTAAAAGCAAAGTAAAAGCAAAGCAATAATAAAGTGATGGAGATTGATATGATGAGAAAGAGACCCGGGGGCCATAGGTTTCACTAGTGGCTTCTCTCAAGAACATAAGTATTCTACGGTGGGTGAACAAATTACTGTTGAGCAATTGACAGAATTGAGCATAGTTATGAGAATATCTAGGTATGATCATGTATATAGGCATCACGTCCGAGACAAGTAGACCGACTCCTGCCTGCATCTACTACTATTACTCCACTCATCGACCGCTATCCAGCATGCATCTAGAGTATTAAGTTAAAAACAGAGTAACGCCTTAAGCAAGATGACATGATGTAGAGGGATAGTTTCATGCAATATGATAAAAAACCATCTTGTTATCCTCGATGGCAACAATACAATACGTGCCTTGCTGCCCCTTCTGTCACTGGGAAAAGGACACCGCAAGATTGAACCCAAAGCTAAGCACTTCTCTCGTAGTAAGAACAACCAATCTAGTAGGCCAAACCAAACTGATAATTCAAAGAGTCTTGCAAAGATAACCAATCATACATAAAAGAATTCGGAGAAGATTCAAATATTATTCATAGATAGACTTGATCATAAACCCACAATTCATCGGTCCCAACAAACACACCGCAAAAAGAAGATTACATCAAATAGATCTCCACGAGAGAGGGGGAGAACATTGTATTGAGATCTAAAAATAGAGAAGAAGCCATCTAGCTACTAGCTATGGACCCGTAGGTCTGAAGTAAACTACTCACACTTCATCGGAGGGGCTCGAATGATGATGTAGAAGCCCTCCGTGATCGATGCCCCCTCCGGCGGAGCTCTGGAATAGGCCCCAAGATGGGATCTCGTGGATACAAAAAGTTGCGACGGTGGAATTAGGTTTTTGGCTCCGTCCCCGATCGTTTGGGGGTATGTATAGTAGATATAGGAGGAAGAAGTACGTCGGTGGAGCTTCAAGGGGCCTACGAGGTAGGGGGCGCACCCTAGGGGGGCGCCCTCCACCCTCATGACCACCTCGTGGCTTTCTTGACGGAGGGTCCAAGTCTCCTGGATCTTATCTGATGAGAAAATCACGTTTCTGAATGTTTCATTCCGTTTGGACTCCGTTTGATATTCTGTGTCTTCGAAACACTGAAATAGGCAAAAAAACAGCAATTCTGGGCTTGGGCCTCCGTTTAATAGGTTAGTCCCAAAATAATATAAAAGTGGAAAATAAAGCCCAATATAGTCCAAAACAGTAGATAATATAGCATGGAGCAATCAAAAATTATAGATACGTTGGAGAGTATCGATGATATGATCATGGAACTACAACCGATTGAAATTGGAATTTCATCAGAAGTTTTATCCTATGCATCTTGTTCATCGTGATCATAGTTATATATATAATTTTTGGCCTCGCGAAGGAGAAAGCATAGCTCAAGCTTGGGGGAGGCTTAAGTCAATGTTATACTCATGCCCCAATCATGAGCTCTAAAGAGAAATTATTATTCAAAAAAATTATGCTCGGCTTTCTCTCGATAATCGCTCCATGCTCGATACTTCTTGTACTGGCTCTTTTATGATGAAGACTATTGAATTCAAATGGGATTTATTGGAAAGAATTAAACACAACTCTAAAGATTGGGATCTCGACGAAGGAAGGATTCAGGTATAACACCTAAGTTTTATTGTGTTAAATCTTTTATGGATACTGATGCTTTCCGTGAATTTAGCACTAAATATGGACTTGACTCTGAGATAGTAGCTTCTTTCTGTGAATCCTTTGCTACCCATGTTGATCTCCCTAAGGAGAAGTGGTTTAAATATAATCCTCCCATTGAAGTAAAAAGTAGTTTCACCTATTAAAGTTGAAGAAAATACTATCACTTATAATGATTCTGTTGTTCCTACTGCTTATATTGAGAAACCACCTTTCCCTGTTAGAATAAAGGATCATGCTAAAGCTTCAACTGTAGTTCGTAAGAGTAATACTAGAACACCTACACCCTCTGAGCAAATTAAAGTTGAACCTAGTGTTGCTATGGTTAAAGATCTCCTTGCCGATAATATTGATGGGCATGTTATTTACTTTTGTGATGAACCTGCTAGAATTGCTAGGCCCGATACTAAAAATAAACATAGACCTGTTGTAGGCATGTCTATTATTTCTGTTAAAATAGGAGATCATTGCTATCATGGCTTATGTAAATATGGGTGCTAGTGCAAGTGCAATACCTCATTCCTTATATAAAGAAATTATGCATGATATTGCACCTGCTGAGATAGAGGAAATTGATGTCACAATTAAGCTTGCCAATAGAGACACTATTTCACCAGTTGGGATTGTTAGAGATGTTGAAGTCTTGTGTGGGAAAGTCAAATATCCTGCTGATTTCTTGTTCTTGGTTCCCCACAAGATAACTTTTGTCCCATTATATTTGGTAGACCCTTCTTGAATACTGTTAATGCTAAGATAGATTGT
>NC_053028.1:488930516-488948443 GCF_003073215.2 Triticum urartu | reverse complement strand
TGGGACGGGAGCTTCACCTAGCGGTGCTGTAGGACATAATCTTTCTTGGCAGCTATGAGGATGATCCTCAGGTTCCGGACCCAGTCCGTATAGTTGCTGCCATCGTCTTTCAGCTTGGTTTTCTCTAGGAATGCGTTGAAGTTGAGGACTACGTTGGCCATTTGATCTACAAGACATATTGCAAAGATTTTAGACTATGTTCATGATAATTAAGTTCATCTAATCAAATTATTAATGAACTCCCACTTAGATTAGACATCCCTCTAGTCATCTAAGTATTACATGATCCGAGTTAACTATGCCGTGTCCGATCATCACGTGAGATGGACTAGTCAACATCGGTGAACATCTTCATGTTGATCGTATCTTCTATACGACTCATGCTCGACCTTTCGGTCTTCTGTGTTCCGAGGCCATGTCTGTACATGCTAGGCTCGTCAAGTCAACCTAAGTGTTTGCATGTGTAAATCTGTCTTACACCCGTTGTATGTGAACGTCTGAATAAAACACCCGATCATCACGTGGTGTTTTGAAACAGCGAACTGTCGCAACGGTGCACAGTTAGGGGGAACACTTCTTGAAATTAGTATGAGGGATCATGTTATTTACTACCGTCGTTCTAAGTAAACAAGATGCAAAACATGATAAACATCACATGCAATCAAATAATAAACGTGACATGATATGGCCAATATCACATAGCTCCTTTGATCTCCATCTTGGGGCTCCATGATCATCTTATCACCGGCTTGACACCATTATCTCCATCATCATGATCTCCATCATCGTGTCTCCATGAAGTTGCTCGCCAACTATTACTTCTACTACTATGGCTAACGCGTTTAGCAATAAAGTAAAGTAATTTACATGGCGTTTCTCAATGACACGCAGGTCATATAAAAGAATAAAGACAACTCCTATGGCTCCTGCCGGTTGTCATACTCATCGACATGCAAGTCGTGATTCCTATTACAATAGCATGAACATCTCATACATCACATATAGATCATTCATTATTCATCACAACTTTGGGCATATCATATCACAAACCACTTGCTGCAAAAACAAGTTCGACGTCCTCTAATTGTTGTTGCAAGTTTTATGTGGCTGAATTAGGGTTCTAGCAAGAACGACTTCTTACCTACATTAAAGCCACAACGTGATTTGTCAACTTCTATTTACCCTTCATAAGGACCCTGTTCATCGAATCCGCTCCAACTAAAGTGGGAGAGACAGACACCCGCCAGCCACCTTATGCAACTAGTGCATGTTAGTCGGTGGAACCGGTCTCACGTAAGCGTACGTGTAAGGTTGGTCCGGGCCGCTTCATCCCACAATACCGCTGAAGCAAGAAAAGACTAGTAGCGGCAAGAAAGTTGACAAATCTACGCCCACAACAAATTGTGTTCTACTCGTGCAAGAAGAACTACGCATAGACCTAGCTCATGATGCCACTGTTGGGGAACGTTGCAGAAAACAAAAATTTTCCTACTCGTTTCACCAAGATCCATCTAGGAGTTCATCTAGCAACGAGCCATCGGATGCATCTACATACCTTTGTAGATCGCGTGCGGAAGCGTTCAAAGAACGGTGATGATGTAGTCGTACACGACGTGATCCAAATCACCGATGACCAAGCGCCGAACGGACGGCACCTCCGCGTTCAACACACGTACGGGACGGGAGACGTCTCCTCCTTCTTGATCCAGCAAGGGGGAAGGAGAGGTTGATGAAGATCCAGCAGCACGACGGCGTGGTGGTGGATGCAGGGCGTCACAGTAGCAGGGCTTCGCCTATACTACGAGGAAGAGACGTAACGGGGAGAGAGGGAGGCGCCAGGGGCTGAGGTATGAAGTCCTCCCCTCTCCTCAACTATATATAGGGGTGCCAAGGGGGGGTGGCCGGCCCTAGTAGATGGATCTACTAGGGGGGGCGGCGGCCAAGGGGTGGGGGGCTTGCCCCCCAAGCAAGGGGGCGCCCCCCTTTAGGGTTTCCCCCAACCCTAGCCGCATGGGCCCTTGGGGGGTGGCGCCCCAGCCCACATGGGCTGGGTTCCCTCCCACTTCAGCCCATGGGGCCCCGGGATAGGTGGCCCCACCCGGTGGACCCCCGGGACCCTTCCGGTGGTCCCGGTACAATACCGGTGACCCCGAAACTTGTCCCGATGGCCGAAACAGCACTTCCTATATATAATTCTTTACCTCCGGACCATTCCGGAACTCCTCGTGACGTCCGGGATCTCATCCGGGACTCCGAACAACATTCGGGTTACTGCATATACATATCTTCATAACCCTAGCGTCACCGAACCTTAAGTGTGTAGACCCTACGGGTTCGGGAGACAAGCAGACATGACCGAGACGACTCTCCGGTCAATAACCAACAACGGGATCTGGATACCCATGTTGGCTCCCACATGCTCCACGATGATCTCATCGGATGAACCACGATGTCGAGGATTCAATCAACCCCGTATGCAATTCCCTTTGTCAATCGATATGTTACTTGCCCGAGATTCGATCGTCGGTATCCCAATACCTCGTTCAATCTCGTTACCGGCAAGTCACTTTACTCGTACCGTAATGCATGATCCCGTGACCAGACACTTGGTCACTTTGAGCTCATTATGATGATGCATTACCGAGTGGGCCCAGTGATACCTCTCCGTCATACGGAGTGACAAATCCCAGTCTTGATCCATGTCAACCCAACAGACACTTTCGGAGATACCCGTAGTCTACCTTTATAGTCACCCAGTTACGTTGTGACGTTTGGTATACCCAAAGCACTCCTACGGTATCCGGGAGTTACACGATCTCATGGTCTAAGGAAAAGATACTTGACATTGGAAAACTCTAGCAAACGAACTATACGATCTTGTGCTATGTTTAGGATTGGGTCTTGTCCATCACATCATTCTCCTAATGATGTGATCTCGTTATCAATGACATCCAATGTCCATAGTCAGGAAACCATGACTATCTGTTGATCAACGAGCTAGTCAACTAGAGGCTTACTAGGGACATGTTGGTGTCTGTTATTCACACATGTATTACGATTTCCGGATAACACAATTATATCATGAATAAAGACAATTATCATGAACAAGGAAATATAATAATAATGCTTTTATTATTGCCTCTAGGGCATATTTCCAACCCAGCAGGTAGGAACTAGGGAGTTTTTAACCAAACAGGGCCTTAGATTAACAACAGCTAATGAGTTGCACGGGACAGTGGACGCACCAGCACCATGTGCATCTACCGATGTACTGTGGTCATGCACAGTCTGTTGCAACAAAGAACAAACAACCAAGGAGCATATTTGTGTTGGTCCCAGTTTTGTTATCTTTAGACGCCTTTCCCTATGTGAGCGCAGCAAATCTAGTCCTGCTCAAACTCTACAGCCTTGTCCCTTCCTTTCCTTTTTGAACTAGTACTTTCGCCCCTTCCTTTCCTCTTTGAACCACGTCCTAGATTTATGCGATACAACTTTCCCACTACTTTCCCCCATTCCTTTCCTCTTTGAACCACGTCCTAGATTCATGCTATACAACTTTCCCCCTTCATTTCCTCTTTGAACCACGTCCTAGATTCATGCTATATACAACTTTTCCCACTACTTTCCCCCACTCCTTTCCTCTTTGAACCACGTCCTAGATTCATGGTATACATGCAGCTAGAGCAATGCATGTGGAGTAAGTAAATTATACCTTAAGGTTCTTGGGGCGTGGTTCGGTGGGCGACGGGACGGCGGCGAAGAAGAAGGGGTCGGAGGCCCTCCCGCGCCGCCGCTGGGTGGAAAGTGAACAGCTGCGCCGGTAGTCCCTCGCCGACGGCGACGTTAAGCCTCCTTCCCTTCCCGGCGGACGGATCCTGCCGGCTCTTTGAGCAGCAGTGAGGGGAGAGAGAGGCCAACGAAGTCTTGTTTAGATCTGGAGAGGGCGAGAGAGTGTGAAGAGAGCAACTACAAGCGCTGAGGCTCCAGCGGGAGAGGGCGAGAGAGTGAGCGAACAGGCTAACCAGCTACACAACCCTCCCGTTATGTTCAACGAGAGGGAAATAACCTTTTATACATTCCTGCATTCGTGTGACAAGCATGCCGTGTTTTTTTGTGTGTGTGGGAGTCATTGGGATTTCAATCATAATCGTGTCATGTGGCTTTGGTGGTAAGACTATCCACAGTGGTGCAGAAATAATGCAGCCTTAGTCACCTTACCTCTCTCCACGTAGTACGTTGGGTCCCACCAGTCAGAGGGTGAAACAAACAAATTAATAAGAAAAATTAAAAGCGCCAGCGGTGTATCTTACCTCACACATCTCGCTACTGCTCGGGAACACTGTCCAATTGATCCCTCTGTTCGCTCACGTACTATTTTAAGTGAATCCTTATTATAACATGCACACAAATTTTGGGCACTTGTATTCGACTTAAGTCAGTGTGCCACCGTATCTCGTATACTTACTACTCCCTCCGTCTAGGTGTAATAAGTCACGTTAGAAGGTGCAACGGGACCAAGGTGCGTGCGTGTGTGTGTGTGTGTGTGTGTTTAACACCATGTGTGTGTTAGAGAGAGCGACAGATCGACCTACTCCTACAGAGAGATGTTGTGTAGTGTACGATTTTAGCCGCGAGAGTCGGTGCATCCTCTCGTTTCCGGGCGTGTCCGGTAGGGACATGCGGACAGCTGCCACGCCCGCTCCTGACCAGCCTGGCCCACCCAAAGCCCCTCCATCGCCCGCGCGCGCTTCCCGCCCGAAACGGTCAGCGCCGCTCCAAAGAATCGGTGCCGCATTCATGCCCGGGCAGAGCGGACGCGACCTCTCACTGGCGCAAGAGTGATGGTTGCTTCGTCCGTCCAACTTACTGCTGGGTCTATGTGATTTGACGGCTCATTGGTCTTTATTACTGAGGTGGTAGGACTGCTGGATGTCCCACGCTTTCGGCGAAAGGAGGATACTACTACTACTAGATTACAATTTTCTCCATTCTTACAGCGGAGGCGTGCAAGAGCAGTGAAAACACGCAGGCTCAGTGATTACATGGCCCACCTCACACTATCACCGTGCGACACCTAACTCTTTACATAGTACTCCCTCCGTTCCTAAATATTACTAGATGAGTCCCCGCGCGTTGGCGCGGAACAGCGGTATATCTCTCTGCGCAAAATTATCGATTTCATAGAACAAAAAAAACTCTATAACCGCATGACAAATGTGGTAGCCAAACTAAATAAACTCCCATCATCATTTAGATCATCCCACGTAAGGAAAAAAGATCAGCCAACTCCTACTGCATAATGGGATTATATTTTTCTTTTTGACATGTTAATGGGACTTAAAAGCTCACTTACATGCATGCTACCGGTGCATGCTTGCATGCAGACATGTTGATGTGATTTAAAACCCACTCACATGCATGTGGCACGGTATTTCTGCATGCTTGCATGTGGCTTAGTGCGGAGCCTCTCAACGTCAAGATCAGACGGCTATTATGGACTGATTTACTTCATCTAACGGCTACATCAATTTTGATGACGTGGCTCAAGGAGAGGATAGAGAATTCCTAGTAGTGGGGGCTAGCTATTACTAGTAGATATAAGTCTTTGTAGAGATTCCACTACATACGGAACAAAATGAATGAATCTACACTTAAAATGCATCTATATACATCCGCATGTGGTTCATGGTGAAATCTCTACAAAGACTTATATTTAGGAACGGAGGAAGTACTAGTATAGTACGTACTGTAATTTATCAGCGAGATAAATTTGTACAATGCTATGAAGCTTCCAGCTTCTGTTACATGTATCTTGCGTCCAAGGTTGCCCGTTGCAACATTTCATCAAATACAAAGGAGACTAACATGCATGCTATTGCATCTCAATGATTGACAGATCATAGCAAATATGTACTCCCTCCGTTCCAAAATAAGTTTCTCAACTTTGTGCAAACTTTAGTACAAAGTTGTACTACTACTAAAGTTGACACTTATTTTGGAACAGAGGCAGCTAAAGAAAAAAATGATCCATGCAGTCCCTAGCCCTTGAACCGTGAACCCTGACCAGGCTTCAATTTGCTGGCAACGTTCGAGCTTCCTAATAAATGAAGTTTGCAACCTTTTGACCATCGGATCATTTTGTGCAGTTTCACCAAAATCGAGATGAGCATCCCTGTGGCAAAGAAATTGAACAAGCGTGATTAGAATAAGATTACTGGGACTAGTTGATGAGACATAAACTCATCACAAATACAGTACGTAGAAGCCAGTAGAGGTATGTGCGGGGCAAAGAAGTAGAGAAATATCCACAGGGAGTGATGTGGGCAGCTGGAGCAGTGGTGCAAGCCGGCTGTAAAGGGAGTTGTACCTGAGGGACGTAGCTCAACCTTGAGGAGGGCGGCGGGAGGCGGCAACTGCCCACGTCGCGGCAGTGAGCAAGGGACGAAGGCAACCTCACCGGCTTTGTGAGAGAGAACGGCGGGGACCCCTGATCGGGACGTGCCGACAGTGGGTTTTCGCCGTCGGCGACGGCCACCGCATCTACACTAAGCATCCACCCCTTCCCCAAGCGGACGTGATCCGCCGGGATGTTAGAGATGTGGCCACAGTCGTTTTGTGCGAGAGAGTGTGAAGAGAGCAACCCCAGCAAGCAACCGTGTAGGCTGGCCCGTCCTGACTATGTATATAGTGGAGCGGTTTCCTTTTCTCTCCATATGAACCTATCATATTGCGTACGTGCCACTGAAGAAAAAAAACTTTATTTATAAATGACGCGGCACCTACTACTCGTTCTCCTATAACCTTGCGCTTGGCATCTCCAAAATATTGACCTTGCGATTGGCTCTTCGCCTCTTCGGGAAGTCGAGCAATAATGGTAGTGCAGTATATATCGTTCTGGCTATATGAGACCGAATGAATTGCTGCACGTCCACCACGTGGGCGAGGGTCGAGGGGCGAGGGAGAGTGCTACATACGGAGCAAAATGAGTGAATCTACACTCTAAAATACGTCTATATACATCAGTGTTTGGAGTATGTACTAGTAGTTCATATTGAAATCTACTAAAGGACATATATATTCCAAACAATATGATATAATCTCTATAACCAAGGTAGTAGGGACGAGGAGTAAACGGAGGGAGTAGTAAATTTTTCTCCTCGTCCTGCGAGCCACCGCGCGCATGGGCGAGGGAGCGGGCGTAAGGCGTAGTAAGCAAGCTTCACCTCATCCTGCGAGCCACCGCGCCTATGGGCGGGGGAGACGGCGTACTAAGCAAGCTTCTCCTCGTTCTGCGAGTTGACGGACACATCAAAAGTACTCCAGTGTATAGAGCCTTGCCTCTAAGGTAGGCCCCACATGGTTTGCCTCTTTTTTTAACATAACACGTCAAGTCGCAATTTGTTTGTTCACCCGTGGTAGACGATCCTCCCTCCACCAAGTGGACAACCAGTACACGTGCCAAATTACCACGTGGGCTGCCTTTTTCGTACAGAAATGAGCTCCACCGTGTACCCGCGCGGGTGTGGTTGGGAAAGAGACGGGAGTACGTGCGCCGTGCATGCACCTCTTCTCTTCGTGCACGTCCCCCACCTACGTGGGTGTGTGTGAGAGATACAAACCGCGTTCGTGAGTGTTTTTTGTTTTGGGGTGGGGGTGGGGTGGGGGTTGATTTCGTGAATTATTTGTGGGAATATGTGTCGATGACATCTCAAACAAAATTTTGCATGCAATGTGTGTGAAATGGAGGCCTATCCATATCATACATAGAGGGTCAGGCAATCCACGAGAAGAGAGGGAGGGGTCATTAGTTGGAAATATGCACTAAGAGGCAATAATAAATTAGTTATTATTATATTTCCTTGTTCATGATAATCGTTTATTATCCATGCTAGAATTGTATTGATAGGAAACTCAGATACATGTGTGGATACATAGACAACACCATGTCCCTAGTAAGCCTCTAGTTGACTAGCTCGTTGATCAATAGATGGTTACGGTTTCCTGACCATGGACATTGGATGTCGTTGATAACGGGATCACATCATTAGGAGAATGATGTGATGGACAAGACCCAATCCTAAGCACTAGCACAAAGATCGTGTAGTTCGTATGCTAAAGCTTTTCTAATGTCAAGTATCATTTCCTTAGACCATGAGATTGTGCAACTCCCGGATACCGTAGGAATGCTTTGGGTGTGCCAAACGTCACAACGTAACTGGGTGGCTATAAAGGTGCACTACAGGTATCTCCGAAAGTGTCTGTTGGGTTGGCACGAATCGAGACTGGGATTTGTCACTCCGTGTAAACGGAGAGGTATCTCTGGGCCCACTCGGTAGGACATCATCATAATGTGCACAATGTGACAAGGAGTTGATCACGGGATGATGTGTTACGGAACGAGTAAAGAGACTTGCCGGTAACGAGATTGAACAAGGTATCGGGATACCGACGATCGAATCTCGGGCAAGTATCGTACCGATAGACAAAGGGAATTGTATACGGGATTGGTTGAATCCTTGACATCGTGGTTCATCCGATGAGATCATCGTGGAACATGTGGGAGCCAACATGGGTATCCAGATCCCGCTGTTGGTTATTGACCAGAGAGATGTCTCGGTCATGTCTGCATGATTCCCGAGCAACCGTAGGGTCTACACACTTAAGGTTCGATGACGCTAGGGTTATAGGGAAAGTATGTACGCGGTTACCGAATGTTGTTCGGAGTCCCGGATGAGATCCCGGACGTCACGAGGAGTTCCGGAATGGTCCGGAGGTAAAAGATTGATATATAGGAAGTGATGGATTTGGCCACCGGAAGTGTTCCGGGCATCACCGGTAATGTACCGGGACCACCGGAAGGGTCCGGGGGTCCACCGGGAGGGGCCACCAGCCCCAGAGGCTTGCGTGGGCCAATAGTGGGAAGGGACCAGCCCCTAGGTGGGCTGGGGCGCCCCCCACCAAGGCCCAAGGCGCCTCAAGAGAAGAAGGGGGGCAAACCCTAGGGCAGATGGGCCCTAAGGCCCACCCCAGGTGCGCCTCCCCCTCTCCCCCCTTTGGCCGCCACCCTAGATGGGATCTGGGGCTGCCGCACCCCTTGGGGTGGGAACCCTAGAGGGGGCGCAGCCCCCTCCCCCCTATATATAGTTGAGGTCTAGGGGCTGCCCAACACATGAGTGTTCTCTCTAGGCGCAGCCATACCTCTCTCCCTCCTCGTCTCTCGTAGTGCTTGGCGAAGCCCTGCTGGAGTCCGCGCTCCTCCACCACCACCCACGCCATCGTGCTGCTGCTGGACGGAGTCTTCCCCAACCTCTCTCCTCCTCTCCTTGCTGGATCAAGGCATGGGAGACGTCACCGGGCTGCACGTGTGTTGAACGCGGAGGCGCCGTTGTTCGGCGCTTAGATCGGAATCGACCGCGATCTGAATCGCTGCGAGTACGACTCCTACCGCGTTCTTGCAACGCTTCCGCTTAGCGATCTTCAAGGGTATAAGATGCACTCCCTCTCTCTCGTTGCTAGCATCTCCTAGATTGATCTTGGTGACACGTAGGAATTTTTTTGAATTATTGCTACGTTCCCCAACAGTGGCATCATGAGCTAGGTCTATAGCTTCTGATGACGACAGCATAGAGGAACTCAATGAGCACCAATTGTCGGTGTCAAAACCGGCGGATCTCGGGGAGGGGGTCCCGAACTGTGCATCTAGGCCGGATGGTAATAGGAGGCAGGGGACACGATGTTTTACCCAGGTTCGGGCCCTCTTGATGGAGGTAAAACCCTACGTCCTGCTTGATTAATATTGATGATATGGGTAGTACAAGAGTAGATCTACCACGAGATCAGAGAGGCTAAACCGTAGAAGCTAGCCTATGGTATGATTGTTCTTCCCTACGGACTAAAACCCTCTGGTTTATATAGACACCGGAGAGGGCTAGGGTTACATAGAGTCGGTTACAACGGTAGGAGATCTACATATCCGTATCGCCAAGCTTGCCTTCCACGCCAAGGAAAGTCCCTTCCGGACACGGGACGAAGTCTTCAATCTTGTATCTTCATAGTCCAGGAGTCTGGCCGAAGGTATAGTCCAGCTATCCAGACACCCCGTAATCTAGGACTCCCTCAGTAGCCCCCGAACCAGGCTTCAATGACGACGAGTCCGGCGCGCAAATTGTCTTCGGCATTGCAATGCGGGTTCTCCCCTAAATTCCGTGTACCTGTTAAATAGTGTCCGGTTTCTTGTAAATGTAGTGCTCCTTGGCTTCTATGCCCAATAATGGCCGTCTTCCACGTGTCAAACAAATACGAAAAGTCAGGGTGTTTTTTATATTTACACCCCTAGCCGCGTAAATGAGCCACCTATTTAAGGGGACGAGGATTTAGATCCAAACCACACCTTTCCCCTCCGCAAGTATTCATCAGAGCGTATCCGACAGAGGTCCATTCTATCATGGCCGGCCGCCGCAGCTCCTCCTCTCGCCCTTCCAGCCCTCAGCCTGGAGATTGGAAGAGGTGCTCCATCCCGCACAGCGAGCTAGTGACGCTCCAGACCAAGGGATTTCTCCCCCCGGCCTATATGGTCCCGGTTCGAGCCGGACTTGCCACCTATAATGGCGGAGAGCAAGCGGAGAGCGCCCCCAATCCCTCCAAAGGAGAGCGGGTATGCCTTGCCCCTTACTTAATAAGAGGGCTCGGATTTCCAATTCATCCGTTTCTCCGGGGGCTTCTGGAGTTCTATGGCCTCCAGCTGCACAACCTCACGCCTGCCTCCATATTGCATATCGCGGGCTTCGTAGCCCTTTGCGAGCTGTTTTTGGGCTGCGAGGCTCATTTCGCGCTGTGGAAAAGGCTATTCTGCCTTGTGCCCCGCTCTACAGAAGGGGTCAATATATCAAGTGGGCGAGCCGAAGTGTGGCGCATCGCCGGGACCGGATATCTATCCGGAACCCCAAAGAAGGCGTCCGAGGACTGGCCTTCGGAATGGTTTTATATAGAGGACGTCCCGCTGCCGGATCCTGTCGATCGGCCTCCCTGAGTTCGACAGTGCTCCCCTAAAGAAGCGCCTAAGCTGGCGTCCACGGAGCCCTCAGAGGGAAAGTGACAAGGACGTTCTTTACCTGATGGGCCGGAATAAGATTGTTAGCTCATTCCGAACTTGACCATGATCGGGGGTCATGGCCGTCATGCATCCATGCGAGGGGTGCAGGCCGCTTCAGAATAGAGGCCGCAACCCCATGTGGGACTTCAACGGGGAGGACGACGCCACCCGCCCCACGGCCGTAAGGGGCCGGATTCGGTTGCCGCTCTAATAAAGACCTTGTCCGCTTTGTACAAGGGAGAAGAGGAGGAATTTCTCCGCGTCAACCCACAGGGTGGATTTTCTATGTACAATCCCCCAAGTTGGGTAAGTGGACACTTTTACTTGCCCATCCGTTTTATATTCCCATCGTTAAATATTCAGTCTAACGACTTCAACGCAGGAACTGCGCCAGGCTGTTAAAGAAATAAACAGCCCTCCTCCACAACCCGAGGATCCGGGATGGTCCCTCGCCCCGGCCTCTCAAGAGGATCCGGACTTATCTGTGGAGCTGATTGATGGGGTGTTTCATCACTTGAGCAAGGACAACCCCTTCGTGGCCATTACGGCCGATTACCCAGGGCTACTCCCAGCCTCACAGGTAACTGAGACCGAAGTCCCAGCACTTTGAAAAGGGATCTATCCTCGCGTATTTTCGATTGCCGTATGACAACCATGTTTTGCAGGGGAGGTCCTTGAGACAGGCGGCCGAGCCTGCGGCGACCAGCCCACGAGGGGCGGCAAGGCCCCGCGGGCTGCAAAGAAGTGCGGTCCGGACTGAGACGCCGGCGCAAAGGTATAGCGCGCCATCTTATTCCCAGGTGTTATTCGTTCAAGGCATATTAACGCTCGTGCTCTCTTCAGGACGATGAGACCTCGCTGGACTATATCCGGAGAGGTTGCCAATCGCGCCTCCACCACCCAGGCTCCAAAGCCTGGTCCAGAAGCGGAGGCGAACACAAGGCGCGCACCGGATGCTCCTCCAACAGAGGATGCGGATAGGCTGTTTGCCACCAATTCCGAGGTGGAGAGTGCCATGAACCACAGGCGTCGCCGGACAGTTCTTCGCGACGCTTGTTTCTCCCAAGAGGCATTGGATGCCTTCAATTCGGGAGATGCGTACCTCCGTGCCGCTCAAAATGGTCTAGCCAGAGCCACGGAGCAATATGTAAAAGACATACGGGTAAGAAAATTTTGGTAATTATATATATACCAGTAGCCCCCGAGACTTGAAACAGTTAGAATAACTGATTTAAGGATCATTTGTTATGCAGGTTCTTACAGAAAAGAATACCCTACTGTCCCAGGAGCTGGAAGAGTGCAAAGCCCAACTTGAGGCCGCACTAGCCGCGGCAGGGGAGCCCAAGGAGACCCCCTCTGGTAATATACGCTTCGAAAGATAAGTATTTTGCGAAGTGCGGCGTGGGTGCAAATCTGACAAATGAAATTGCAGATGGCGCCGATTAAATCCGGAAGCAACAACTCCGACGCCAGCTGAAGGCTGGTGAGAGCGTGCTGACAAAGGTGAGGCGGGAGAAGAACGATCTCCAAGATGCCAACACCAAGCTGGGCGTTGAACTGAAGGATGTTCGTGCCCAGCTGTTGGACTCTGTGAAGGAGAATCAGCGGCTTCGACGCGGCATATATAGTAAGTGCTTAAACGAACTTTGAAAAAAGAGTTCGGCGAGGAAGTCGACTAACAGAGTAATGTCTGTAGGTATGCTAACAGGTCGTCCTGCAGAGGAAATGCCCGGTTCTACGGGTGACCTTCTTCCCGAGCTCTCACAACTGCACGAGCGAGTTCGGCAGGTGATGCAAAGGCGTCGCCCAGGCCTTGTGGCCATCCGTCTCCATGCCCGAAGGCCTTGGAGAGCTTGTAGAGAAGCTGAAGGGAGCGCGGCGGCGCTTCCGATTGTGGAAGATGTCGGCCTGCCGTCAAGGCGCCAGGGAGGCCTGGGCCATGGTGAAGACGCGGTACACGAAGGCTGACCCAAACCACATGGCCGAGGTCGGACCCGTGGGGCCCGATGGGAAGGAGATCCCTGTGAGCTTAGTATACGGCCAAGTAGAATTGGCCGCAAAGTATTCCCAACAGGACTGTAAACTAGACAGCCTGTTAGATGGTATTGAAGAGGAATACAATCAGTCAGATTGACTATGTAATTATAATTGACATGTGTAATGCCTTCTAGCCGGATTGTAGATCGTTTGTCATGGCCGACCTTTTCGCTTCAACCTCGGGACCTGACGGTCCGGAGTGTGTCCGAATACCCTCGCGGTTATATAAGAACCGGGGTATGCATGGAGACCAGGCGTAGGGGTCATTAGTGCTTGAACAGACAAGTGCCCAACTAGTTATGTTATATTACATGGTTAGTAAGAAACATCTTCCAGGGAGAATAGTTCCGTTAGGGGTTCCTTTCCCTGGGAGGCATGCCCTAAAGTGCATGTCCATTCTGCGAAAAGAGGCGCAGGAAAAACATCTGGGGGCGTATAGATAAAATAAAAAAGATCATCTTTAGTTCACCGACCGAATATTCCCTTAAGAACGCTAGCTTTCGGCTTCACCCAGTCTGAGGTACACATCCGGCTGACCCGGCAGTAACAATCGCAGAGGTGCTCCCTTTACCACCTAGCCGAACAATCGGGAACGTAGGGGTAAGCACAGGAGCCAGGCAACCCAGCTTGGCCAAAACTTAAGTCATATCGATGCATATAATGGTGAATAAAAGGTACATGCGGAAGTGTGACACATGTGTTGGGCATGAAGCCCGTATAAATAAGCTTCTGTTTAAAGAAGCCCCCAGGTTTAATGAGCGCGGATAGCGCGTCACTTTATGAGCCTTTAAAGGCTATAAGAGAGAGAGAGAGAGAGAGAGAGAGAAGAGAAATGTAAGACAGAAAGTATATATAAAAAATGGACAGAGGAAGGAGACGAACACAGAGTCCGGCGCTAGGCATAGAATCTTCGGAGACGGGCTGCGTTCCATGGGTTCGGCTCGAGTCGGTTATCCGATGCATCTCGCAGGCGGTACGCTCCACCAGTCAGGACTTGGTCAATTATGAAGGGACCTTCCCACTTGGGCTTGAGTTTGTCCTTTTTCTTGTCCGGCAGGCGTAGAACTAATTCGCCAACGTTGTAATTTTTGGCCCGTACTTCTCTGCTTTGGTATCTTCGAGCCTGCTGTTGATAGAATGCGGAACGGGCTTTTGCCACGTCACGCTCTTCCTCCAAGGGTCCAAACTGTCCTGCCGATCGAGCTCGGCTTCTCTTTCTTCGTACATGCGCACTCGAGGTGAGTCATGAATTATGTCGCAGGGCAAAACTGCCTCTGCGCCGTACACCATGAAGAATGGTGTGTATCCGGTGGTGCGATTCGGCGTGGTCCGCAGCCCCCAGAGTACGGAGTCGAGCTCCTCTACCCAGTGCGTGTTAGATTCCTTAAGGGACCGCACTAATCTGGGTTTGATGCCGCTCATGATAAGACCATTTGCACGTTCGACCTGGCCGTTAGTTTGTGGGTGATAGACGGAAGCATAATCGAGCTTGATGCCCATGTTTTTGCACCAGAGTTTTACCTCGTCGGCCGTAAAGTTCGTGCCGTTATCAGTGATGATGCTGTGGGGGACGCCGTAACGGTGTACAACCCCGGATATAAAGTCTATCACCGGTCCGATTCGGCCGTCTTAACAGGCTTGGCTTCTATCCATTTGGTGAACTTATCCACCATGACCAGTAAGTATTTTTTCTTGTGGGTTCCGCCTTTAAGGGGTCCAACCATGTCAAGCCCCCAGACCGCGAAGGGCCAAGTGATGGGGATAGTTTGGAGGGCGGTGGGTGGCATATGGCTTTGGTTTGCAAAAAGCTGGCAACCGACGCATCGTTGGACTAAGTCCTGGGCGTCTGCCCGGGCCGTCGGCCAATAAAAGCTGTACGAAGGCCTTGCTTACAAGGGACCGAGCTGCAGCGTGATGACCGCCGAGTCCGGCATGAATTTCAGCCAGGAGGTTCCGCCCTTCCTCTTCGGAGATGCACCTTTGAAGGACTCCGGTAGTGCTTTTCTTATAAAGCTCTCCCTCATGGACTTTATAGGCTTTAGATCGCCGCACTATGCAGCGTGCCTCATTTTGGTCCTCGGGGAGTTCCTGCCTAGTAAGGTAGGCGAGGAATGGTTCTGTCCACGGGGCGATGACGACCATTATTACGTGGGCTGAAGGTGTTATTTCATTGGCAGAGCCTCCAATTATGTCAGAGTGTTCGGTGTCGGGCAGTGCGGTTGGGTCCGGGCTGTTATTGCCGGGTTCCCCTTCCCATACTATGGATGGCTTGAACAGCCTTTCCAAGAAGATGTTGGGGGGGACTACATCGCGTTTTGCGCCGATGCGTGCCAGGACATCTGCCGCCTGATTATTTTCCCGGGCTATATGGTGAAATTCGAGCCCTTCGAACCGAGCTGACATTTTTAGGACGGCGTTGCGATAAGCTGCCATTTTTGGATCCTTGGCATCAAAGTCTCCATTTATTTGGGATATTGCGAGGTTCGAGTCCCCGCGCACCTCTAGGCGTTGAATGCCCATGGATACTGCCATCCGGAGACCATGTAAAAGGGCCTCATATTCGGCTGCATTGTTGGAGTCTGTGTACATTATCTGGAGTACGTATTGAACTGTGTCTCCTGTGGGGGACGTCAAAACGACGCCAGCCCCTAGACCGGCCAACATTTTGGAGCCGTCGAAGTGCATGACCCAGTTTGAATATGTGCCGTACTCTTTAGGGAGTTCGGCCTCCGTCCATTCTGCGACGAAGTCGGCCAAAACTTGCGACTTGATAGCTCGCCGTGGCTTGTAAGTTATGTCGAACGGGAGGAGCTCAATGGCCCATTTTGCAATCGGCCCGTCGCGTCGCGGTTGTTTATAATATCGTTAAGTGGCACTTCCGAGGCTACTGTTATTGAACACTCTTGAAAGTAGTGTCGCAGCTTCCGGGATGCCATAAATACCGCGTACGCAATCTTTTGATAATGCGGGTACCGTGACTTGCACGGAGTAAGGACAGTGGACACATAGTAGACCGGCTTTTGAAGGGGGAATTTGTGTCCGTCCGTTTCTCGTTCGACGACGAGCACTGCGCTTACGACCTGATGGGTTGCTGCAATGTATAATAGCATTGGTTCGCCAATGTTTGGCGCGGCCAGGACTGGGTTTGTTGCCAAGATGGCTTTTATTTCGTCGAGTCCGGCCGTGGCTGCATCCGTCCACTCGAAGTGTTCGGTGCGCCGAAGGAGGCGGTAAAGGGGTAGGGCCTTTTCTCCCAAGCGGGAGATAAAGCGGCTTAGAGCCGCCACGCATCCGGTTAATTTTTGTATTTGTTTGAGGTCCTTCGGGATATCCAATTGTGACAGAGCTCGGATCTTGGCTGGATTTGCTTCAATTCCTCTACCGGATACAATGAAGCCCAAGAGCTTTCCGGCTGGAACGCCGAAAACGCATTTTTCCGGGTTGAGCTTGATGTCGTATGTTCGGAGGTTATCGAATGTTAGCCTCAAGTCGTCTACTAGAGATTCGACATGTCTTGTTTTAACGACCACATCATCTACGTATGCCTCCACTGTTTTGCCGATCTGGTTTGCCAGACATGTCTGAATCATGCGCTGATATGTTGCGCCGGCGTTTTTGAGCCCGAAGGGCATTGTGTTGAAGCAAAATGGGCCGTATGGTGTAATGAATGCCGTTGCGGCTTGGTCTGACTCTGCCATCTTTATTTGATGGTAGTCGAAGTATGCATCGAGGAAACACAACGAATCGTGTCTTGCGGTAGCGTCGATAATTTGATCGATGCGGGGGAGAGGGAAGGGATCCTTTGGGTAAGCCTTGTTAAGGTCTTTGAAATCAACGCACAGGCGCCAGGATTTGTCCTTCTTTGGTACCATCACCAGGTTTGCTAGCCAGTCCGGGTGTTTTATATCTTTGATGAATCCGGCCTCCAATAGTTTGGCTAGTTCCTCTCCCATGGCATGTCTCTTAGGTTCGGAAAAACACCGAAGAGCCTGTTTGACTGGTTTGAATCCTTTTAGGATATTTAAGCTGTTCGGCCAGCCTTGGCGTGGGATTCCTGGCATGTCTGAAGGGTGCCAGGCGAAAATGTCCCAGTTCTCTCATAGAGAACTCTCGCAGTGCGGCATCTACATCAGGGTTTAACTGTGCCCCGATGGAAGCTGTTTTATTGGGATCCGTTGGATGGACCTGGAATTTGACTATTTCGTCCACCGGTTTAAAGGAGGTGGACTTGATCTTTTATCGAGTATCACATCGTCCCTATTCGCCGTGGAGCGTAGCATTGTCAGTTCCTCGTCCACTAGGGCTTCGGATAGCGCCTCGAGGGCCAGTGTCGCTATCTTGTTTTCGGCGCGGAATGCTATGTCCGGATCACTAGCGAGAATGATGATTCCGTTAGGCCCGGGCATCTTGGGCTTCATGTACCTGTAATGGGGTATTGCTTGGAAGACTGTAAACGCTTCCCGCCCTAGCAGAGCGTGATATCCGCTACTGAACGGGGCCACCTGGAACATGACCTCTTCGGACCTGTAATTATCCGCGTGCCGAACACCACATCTAGTGTGATTTTTCCTGTACAGCGCGCTTCCCGACTGGGGATTATTCCTCTAAAGGTTGTGCTACTTCGCACAATGCGGTTCCAGTCTATTTCCATTTTTTGAAGGGTTTCCTCATAAATGAGTGTCAATCCGCTGCCGCCATCCATGAGTACCTTGGTAAGACGAAAGCCGTCCACTATCGGACTGAGGACCAATGCGGCTGGTGCTCGGGCTGTTCGGAATTTAGGTTCATCACTTGCGTT
>NC_053028.1:488918110-488929516 GCF_003073215.2 Triticum urartu | reverse complement strand
ATAGCAAGGCACACATCAGGTCTGGTACACAGCATTGCATACATGATAGAGCCTATGGCTGAAGCATAGGGAACATCTTTCATTTTCTCTCTATCTTCTGCAGTGGTCGGGGCATTGAGTCTTACTCAACTTCACACCTTGTAACACAGGCAAGAACCCTTTCTTTGCTTGATCCATTTTGAACTTCTTCAAAACTTTGTCAAGGTATGTGCTTTGTGAAAGTCCAATTAAGCGTCTTGATCTATCTCTATAGATCTTAATGCCCAATATATAAGTAGCTTCACTGAGGTTTTTCATTGAAAAACTCTTATTCAAGTATCCCTTTATGCTATCCAGAAATTCTATATCATTTCCAATCAGTAATATGTCATCCACATATAATATCAGAAATGCTACAGAGCTCCCACTCACTTTCTTGTAAATACAGGCTTGTCCAAAAGTCTGTATAAAACCAAATGCTTTGATCACACTATCAAAGCGTTTATTCCAACTCCGAGAGGCTTGCACCAGTCCATAAATGGATCGCTGGAGCTTGCACACTTTGTTAGCTCCCTTTGGATCGACAAAACCTTCCGGTTGCATCATATACAACTCTTCTTCCAGAAATCCATTCAAGAATGTAGTTTTGACATCCATCTGCCATATTTCATAATCATAAAACGCGACAATTGCTAACATGATTCGGACAGACTTAAGCATCGCTACGGGTGAGAAGGTCTCATCGTAGTCAACCTTGTACTTGTCGAAAACCTTTCGTAACAAGACGAGCTTTGTAGACAGTAACATTACCGTCAGCGTCAGTCTTTGTGTTGAAGATCCATTTATTTTCAATTGCTTGCCGATCATCGGGCAAGTCAACCAAAGTCCATACTTTGTTCTCATACATGGATCCCATCTCAGATTTCATGGCTTCAAGCCATTTTGCGGAATCTGGGCTCACCATTGCTTCTTCATAGTTCGTAGGTTCACCATGATCTAGTAGCATGACTTCTAGAACAAGATTACCGTACCACTCTGGTGTGGATCTTACTCTGGTTGATCTACAAGGTTCAGTAGTAACTTGTTCTGAAGTTTGATGATCATCATCATTAGCTTCCTCACAAATTGGTGTAGGTGTCACAGAAACCGGTTTCTGTGATGAACTACTTTCCAACAAGGGAGCAGGTACAATTACCTCATCAAGTTCTACTTTCCTCCCACTCACTTCTTTCAAGAGAAACTCCTTCTCTAGAAAGGATCCATTCTTACAACGAATGTTTTGCCTTCGGATATGTGATAGAAGGTGTACCCAACAGTCTCCTTTGGATATCCTCTGAAGACACATTTCTCCGATTTGGGTTCGAGCTTATCAGGTTGAAGCTTTTCACATAAGCATCGCAGCCCCAAACTTTCAGAAACGACAACTTTGGTTTCTTGCCAAACCACAGTTCATAAGGCGTCGTCTCAACGGATTTCGACGGTGCCCTATTTAACGTGAATGCGGTCGTCTCTAAAGCATATCCCCAAAATGACTATAAGAGACATCATAGATCGCACCATATCTAGTAAAGTACGATTACGACGTTCGGACACACCATTACGCTGTGGTGTTCCAGGTGGCGTGAGTTGCGAAACTATTCCGCATTGATTCAAATGTAGACCAAACTCGTAACTCAAATATTCTCCTCCACGATCAGATCGTAGAAACTTTATTTTCTTGTTACGATGATTTTCAACTTCACTCTGAAATTCTTTGAACTTTTCAAATGTTTCAGACTTATGCTTCATTAAGTAGATATACCCATATCTGCTTAAATCATCTGTGAAGGTGAGAAAATAACGATATCCGCCACGAGACTCAACATTCATCGGACCACATACATCTGTATGTATGATTTCCAACAAATCTGTTGCTCTCTCCATAGTACCGGAGAACGGTGTTTTAGTCATCTTGCCCATGAGGCACGGTTCGCAAGTACCAAGTGATTCATAATCAAGTGGTTCCAAAAGTCCATCAGTATGGAGTTTCTTCATGCGCTTTACACCGATATGACCTAAACGGCAGTGCCACAAATAAGTTGCACTATCATTATCAACTCTGCATCTTTTGGCTTCAACATTATGAATATGTGTGTCACTACTATCGAGATTCAATAAAAATAGACCACTCTTCAAGGGTGCATGACCATAAAAGATATTACTCATATAAATAGAACAACCATTATTCTCTGATTTAAATGAATAACCGTCTCACATCAAACAAGATCCAGATATAATGTTCATGCTCAACGCTGGCACCAAATAACAATTATTTAGGTCTAATACTAATCCCGAAGGTAGATGTAGAGGTAGCGTGCCGACCGCGATCACATCGACTTTGGAACCATTTCCCACGCGCATCGTCACCTCGTCCTTTGCCATGTTCGCTTAATCCGTAGTCCCTGTTTCGAGTTGCAAATATTAGCAACAGAACCAGTATCAAATACCCAGGTTGCTACTGCGAGCTCTAGTAAGGTACACATCAATAACATGTATATCACATATACCTTTGTTCACCTTGCCATCCTTCTTATCCGCCAAATACTTGGGCAGTTCCGCTTCCAGTGACCAGTCTGCTTGCAGTAGAAGTACTCAGTTTCAGGCTTAGTCCAGACTTGGGTTTCTTCTCTGAGCAGCAACTTGCTTGGTTCTTCTTGAAGTTCCCCTTCTTCTTCCCTTTGCCCTTTTTCTTGAAACTAGTGGTCTTGTTGACCATCAACACTTGATGCTCCTTCTTGATTTCTACCTCCGCAGCTTTCAGCATTGCGAAGAGCTCGGGAATAGTATTATTCATCCCTTGCATATTATAGTTCATCACGAAGCTCTTGTAGCTTGGTGGCAGTGATTGGAGAATTTTGTCAATGACGCAATCATCTGGAAATTTAACTCCCATTTGAATCAAGTGATTATTATACCCAGATATTTTGAGTATATGCTCACTGACAGAACTGTTCTCCTCCATCTTGCAGCTATAGAACTTATTGGAGACTTCATATCTCTCAATCCGGGCATTTGCTTGAAATATTAACTTCAACTCCTGGAACATCTCATATGCTCCATGACGTTCAAAACGTCGTTGAAGTCCCGATTCTAAGCCGTAAAGCATGGCACACTGAACTATCGAGTAGTCATCAGCTTTGCTCTGCCAGCCGTTCATAACATCTGGTGTTGCTCCAGCAGCAGGCCTTGCACCCAGCGGTGCTTCCAGGACGTAATTCTTCTGTGCAGCAATGAGGATAATCCTCAAGTTACGAACCCAGTCCGTGTAATTGCTACCATCATCTTTCAACTTTGCTTTCTCAAGGAACGCATTAAAATTCAACGGAACAACAGCACGGCCATCTATCTACAATCAAACATAAACAAGCAAGATACTATCAGGTACTAAGTTCATGATAAATTTAGGTTCAATTAATCATATTAAGAACTCCCTTAGATAGACATCCCTCTAATCTCTATGTGATTACGTGATCCAAATCCAACTAAACCATGTCCGATCATCACGTGAGATGGAGTAGTTTCATTGGTGAACATCGCTATGTTGATCATATCTTACTATATGATTCACGCTCGACCATTCGGTCTCCGTGTTCCGAGGCCATATCTGTATATGCTTGGCTCGTCAAGTATAACCTGAGTATTCCGCGTGTGCAACTGATTTGCACCCGTTGTATTTGAACATAGAGCCTATCACACCCGATCATCACGTGGTGTCTCAGCACGAAGAACTTTCGCAACGGTGCATACTCAGGGAGAACACTTCATGATAATTAGTGAGAGATCATCTTATAATGCTACCGTCAATCAAAGCAAGATAAGATGCATAAAAAGATAAACATCACATGCAATCAATATAAGTGATATGATATGGCCATCATCATCTTGTGCTTGTGATCTCCATATTTGAAGCATCGTCGTGATCACCATCGTCACCGGCGCGACACCTTGATCACCATCGTAGCATCGTTGTCGTCTCGCCAATCTTATGCTTCCACGACTATCGCTACCGCTTAGTGATAAAGTAAAGCATTACAGCGCAATTGCATTGCATACAATAAAGCGACAACCATATGGCTCCTGCCAGTTGCCGATAACTTGGTTACAAAACATGATCATCTCATACAATAAAATTTAGCATCATGTCTTGACCATATCACATCACAACATGCCCTGCAAAAACAAGTTAGACGTCCTCTACTTTGTTGTTGCAAGTTTTACGTGGCTGCTACGGGCTTAAGCAAGAACCAATCTTACCTACGCATCAAAACCACAACGATAGTTTGTCAAGTTGGTGCTGTTTTAACCTTCGCAAGGACCGGGCGTAGCCACACTCGGTTCAACTAAAGTTGGAGAAACTGTCACCCGCATAGCCACCTTTGTGCAAAGCACGTCGGGAGAACCGGTCTCGCGTAAGCGTACGCGTAATGTCGGTCCGGGCCGCTTCGTCCAACAATACCGCCGAACCAAAGTATGACATGCTGGTAAGCAGTATGACTTATATCGCCCACAACTCACTTGTGTTCTACTCGTGCATATAACATCAACACATAAAACCTAGGCTCGGATGCCACTGTTGGGGAACGTAGTAATTTCAAAAAATTTTCCTACGCACACGCAAGATCATGGTGATGCATAGCAACGAGAGGGGAGAGTGTGATCTACGTACCCTTGTAGATCACAGCGAAGCGTTAGCAACGGTTGACGTGTTGGGAACGTTGCAGAAAACAAAAATTCCTACGGTTTCACCAAGATCCATCTATGAGTTCATCTAGCAACGAGTGATTGGATTGCATCTACATACCTTTGTAGATCACGCGCGGAAGCGTTCAAAGAACGGGGATGAGGAAGCGTACTCGACGTGATCCAAATCACCGGAGATCCTAGCGCCGAACGGACGGCACCTCCGCGTTCAACACACGTACGGTCAGCGTGACGTCTCCTCTTCTTGATCCAGCAAGGGGGAAGGAGAGGTTGAGGAAGATGGCTCCAGCAGCAGCACGACGGCGTGGTGGTGGTGATGGAGCTGCAGTACTCCGGCAGGGCTTCGCCAAGCACTATGGAGGAGGAGGATGTGTTGGAGAGGGAGAGGGAGGCACCAAAGATTGGTAGAGAGGCCCTCCTTCCCCACTATATATAGGGAGTCCAGGGGGGGCCCTAGGAGATCCAATCTCCTAGGGGGGTGCGGCCAAGGGAGGAATCCCTCCTCCCCAAGGCACCTAGGAGGTGCCTTCCCCCTTTGGGACTCTTCCCCTTGAACCCTAGGCGCATGGGCCTCTTGGGGCTGGTGCCCTTGGCCCATATAGGCCAAGGCGCACCCCCTACAGCCCATGTGGCCCCCCGGGGCAGGTGGCCCCACCCGGTGGACCCCCGGGACCCTTCCGGTGGTCCCGGTACAATACCGGTGACCCCGAAACTTGTCCCGATGCCGAAATAGCACTTCCATATATAATTCTTTACCTCCGGACCATTCCGGAACTCCTCGTGACGTCCGGGATCTCATCCGGGACTCCGAACAACTTTCGGGTTACTGCATACTATCTACAACCCTAGCGTCACCGAACCTTAAGTGTGTAGACCCTACGGGTTCGGGAGACATGTAGACATGACCGAGACGATCTCCGGTCAATAACCAACAGCGGGATCTGGATACCCATGTTGGCTCCCACATGCTCCTCGATGATCTCATCGGATGAACCACGATGTCGAGGATTCAAGCAACCCCGTATACAATTCCCTTTGTCAATCGGTATGTTACTTGCCCGAGATTCGATCGTCGGTATCCCAATACCTCGTTCAATCTCGTTACCGGCAAGTCACTTTACTCGTACCGTAATGCATGATCCCGTGACCAGACACTTGTCACTTTGAGCTCATTATGATGATGCATTACCGAGTGGGCCCAGTGATACCTCTCCGTCATACGGAGTGACAAATCCCAGTCTTGATCCGTGTCAACCCAACAGACACTTTCGGAGATACCCGTAGTATACCTTTATAGTCACCCAGTTACGTTGTGACGTTTGGTACACCCAAAGCACTCCTACGGTATCCGGGAGTTACACGATCTCATGGTCTAAGGAAAGGATACTTGACATTGGAAAAACTCTAGCAAACGAACTAATACGATCTTGTGCTATGTTTAGGATTGGGTCTTGTCCATCACATCATTCTCCTAATGATGTGATCTCGTTATCAATGACATCCAATGTCCATAGTCAGTAAACCATGACTATCTGTTGATCAACGAGCTAGTCAACTAGAGGCTTACTAGGGACATGTTGGTGTCTATGATTCACACATGTATTACGATTTCCGGATAACACAATTATAGCATGAATAAAGACAATTATCATGAACAAGGAAATATAATAATAATGCTTTTATTATTGCCTCTAGGGCATATTTCCAACAGTCTCCCACTTGCACTAGAGTCAATAATCTAGTTACATTGTGATGAATCGAACACCCATGGAATTCTGGTGTTGATCATGTTTTGCTCTAGGGAGAGGTTTAGTCAACGGATCTGCTACATTCAGGTCCGTGTGTACTTTACAAATATCTATGTCTCCATCTTGAACATTTTCACGAATGGAGTTGAAGCGACGCTTGATGTGCCTTGTCTTCTTGTGAAACCTGGGCTCCTTGGCAAGAGCAATAGCTCCAGTGTTGTCACAGAAGAGCTTGATCGGCCCCGACGCATTGGGTATGACTCCTAGGTCGGTGATGAACTCCTTCACCCAAATTGCTTCATGCGCTGCCTCCGAGGCTGCCATGTACTCCGCTTCACATGTAGATCCCGCCACGACGCTCTGCTTGCAACTGCACCAGCTTACTGCCCCACCATTCAAAATATACACGTATCGGTTTGTGACTTAGAGTCATCCAGATCTGTGTCGAAGCTAGCGTCGACGTAACCCTTTACGACGAGCTCTTCGTCACCTCCATAAACGAGAAACATTTCCTTAGTCCTTTTCAGGTACTTCAGGATATTCTTGACCGCTGTCCAGTGTTCCTTGCCGGGATTACTTTGGTACCTTCCTACCAAACTTACGGCAAGGTTTACATCAGGTCTGGTACACAGCATGGCATACATAATAGAACCTATGGCTGAGGCATAGGGGATGTCACTCATCTCTTCTATATCTTCTGCCGTGGTCGGACATTGAGCTGAGCTCAATTTCACACCTTGCAACACAGGCAAGAACCCCTTCTTAGACTGATCCATATTGAACTTCTTCAATATCTTATCAAGGTATGTGCTTTGTGAAAGACCTATGAGGCGTCTTGATCTATCTCTATAGATCTTGATGCCTAATATATATGCAGCTTCTCCAAGGTCCTTCATTGAAAAACTCTTATTCAAGTAGGCCTTAATGCTGTCCAATAGTTCTATATCATTTCCCATCAATAGTATGTCATCTACATATAATATGAGAAATGCTACAGAGCTCCCACTCACTTTCTTGTAAACGCAGGCTTCTCCATAAGTCTGCGTAAACCCAAACGCTTTGATCATCTCATCAAAGCGAATGCTCCAACTCCGAGATGCTTGCACCAGCCCATAAATCGAGCGTTGGAGCTTGCACACCTTGTCAGCATTCTTAGGATCGACAAAACCTTCCGGCTGCATCATATACAATTCTTCCTTAAGGAAACCATCAAGGAATGCCGTTTTGACGTCCATTTGTCATATCTCATAATCATAGAATTCGGCAATTGCTAACATGATTCGGACGGGCTTTAGCTTCACTACCGGTGAGAAAGTTTCATCGTAGTCAACCCCTTGAACTTGTCGATAACCCTTAGTGACAAGCCGAACTTTATAGATGGTCACATTACCATCTGCGTCAGTCTTCTTCTTAAAGATCCATTTATTTTCTATGGCTCTCCGCTCTATGGGTAAGTCAGTCAAAGTCCATACTTCGTTTTTCATACATGGATCCTATCTCGGATTTCATGGCTTCTAGCCATTTGTCGGAATCCGGGCCCGCCATCGCTTCTCATAGTTCGAAGGTTCACCGTTGTCTAACAACATGATTTCCAAGACAGGGTTGCCGTACCACTCTGGTGCGGAACGTGTCTTGTGGACCTACGAATTTCAGTAGGAGCTTGATCAGAAGTATCCTGATCATCATCATTAACTTCCTCTCTAGTCGGTGCAGGCACCTCAGGAACATTTTCTTGAGTTGCGCCATTTTCCGGTTCAAGAGGTAATACTTCATCAAGTTCTACTTTCCTCCCACTTACTTCTTTCGAGAGAAACTCTTTCTCTAGAAAGGACCCATTCTTGGCAACAAAGATCTTGCCTTCGGATCTGAGGTAGAAGGTATACCCAATAGTTTCTTTAGGGTATCCTATGAAGACGCATTTTTCCGATTTGGGTTCGAGCTTTTCAGGTTGAAGTTTCTTGACATAAGCATCCGCATCCCCAAACTTTTAGAAACGACAGCTTAGGTTTCTTCCCAAACCATAATTCATACGGTGTCGTCTCAGGATTGCGACGAAGCCCTATTTAAAGTGAATGCGGCAGTCTCTAAAGCATAGCCCCAAAAAGATAGCGGTAAATCGGCAAGAGACATCATAGATCGCACCATATCTAATAGAGTGCAATTACGACGTTCGGACACACCATTACGCTGAGGTGTTCCAGGCGGCGTGAGCTGTGAAACTATTCCACATTTTCTTAAGTGTGTGCCAAACTCGTGACTCAAGTATTCTCCTCCACGATCTGATCGCAGGAACTTGATTTTCCTGTCACGTTGATTCTCAACCTCACTCTGAAATTCCTTGAACTTTTCAAAGGTCTCAGACTTGTGTTTCATTAAGTAGACATACCCATATCTACTCAAGTCATCAGTGAGGGTGAGAACATAACGATAGCCACCGCGAGCCTCAACACTCATTGGACCGCACACATCAGTATGTATGATTTCCAATAAGTTGGTTGCTCGCTCCATTGTTCCTGAGAACGGAGTCTTGGTCATTTTACCCATGAGGCATGGTTCGCACGTGTCAAATGATTCGTAATCAAGAGACTCTAAAAGTCCATCTGCATGGAGCTTCTTCATGCGTTTGACACCTATGTGACCAAGGCGGCAGTGCCACAAGTATGTGGGACTATCATTATCAACCTTACATCTTTTGGTACTCACACTATGAATATGTTGTAGCATTACGCTTGAGATTCATTAAGAAATAAACCATTCACATCGGAGCATGGACCATAAAACATTATCTCTCATAATAATAGACAACCCATTATTCTCGGATTTAAATGAGTAGCATCTCGAATTAAACGAGATCCTGATAACAATGTTCATGCTCAAACTTGCACTAAATAACATTATTGAGGTTTAAAAAACTAATTCCCGTAGGCAAATGTAGAGTAGCATGCCGGACGGCGATCACATCGACCTTGGAACCATTCCCGACGCGCATCGTCACCTCGTCCTTCGCCAGTCTCCGCTTATTCCAGCTCCTGCTTTTGAGTTACAAATGTGAGCAACTGCACCGGTATCAAATACCCAGGAGCTACTACGAGTACTGGTAAGGTACACATCAATTACATGTATATCACATATACCTTTCGTTTTGCCGGCCTTCTTGTCCGCTAAGTATTTGGGGCAGTTCCGCTTCCAGTGACCACTTTCCTTGCAATAAAAGCACTCAGTCTCGGGCTTGGGTCCATTTATTGCTTCTCCCCGGCAACTTGCTTACCGGGCGCGGCAACTCCCTTGCCGTCCTTCTTGAAGTTTTCTTACCCTTGCCTCTCTTGAACTTAGTGGTTTTATTCACCATCAACACTTGATGTTCCTTTTTGACTTCTACCTCTGCTGATTTCAGCATTGCAAATACTTCAGGAATGGTCTTTTCCATCCCCTGCATATTGAAGTTCATCACAAAGCTCTTGTAGCTCGGTGGAAGCGACTGGAGGATTCTGTCAATTACCGCGTCATCCGGGAGATTAACTCCCAGCTGAGTCAAGCGGTTATGCAACCCAGACATAGTGAGTATGTGCTCACTGACAGAACTGTTTTCCTCCATCTTACAGCTGAAGAACTTGTCGGAGACTTGATATCTCTCGACCCGAGCATGAGCTTGGAAAACCATTTTCAGCTCTTCGAACATCTCGTATGCTCCGTGTCTCTCAAAATGTTTTTGGAGTCCCGGCTCTAAGCTGTAAAGCATGCCGCACTGAACGAGGGAGTAGTCATCGGTACGTGCCTGCCAAGCGTTCATAACGTCTTGTTCTGCAGGGAGAACAGGTGCGTCACCCAGCGGTGCTTGTAGGACATAATCTTTCTTGGCAGCTATGAGGATGATCCTCAGGTTCCGGACCCAGTCCGTGTAGTTGCTGCCATCGTCTTTCAGCTTGGTTTTCTCTAGGAACGCGTTGAAGTTGAGGACTACGTTGGCCATTTGATTCTACAAGACATATTGTAAATATTTTAGACTAGGTTCATGATAATTATGTTCATCTAATCAAATTATTCAATGAACTCCTACTTAGATAGACATCCCTCCTGTCATCTAAGTATAACATGATCCGAGTTAACTAGGCCGGGTCCGATCATCACGTGAGACGGACTAGTCAACATCGGTGAACATCTTCATGTTGATCGTATCTTCTATACGACTCATGCTCGACCTTTCGGTCTTCTGTGTTCCGAGGCCATGTCTGTACATGCTAGGCTCGTCAAGTCAACCTAAGTGTTTGCACTGTGTAAATCTGTCTTACACCCGTTGTATGTGAACGTTGGAATCTATTACACCCGATCATCACGTGGTGCTTCGAAACAACGAACTGTCGCAACGGTGCACAGTTAGGGGAAACACTTTCTTGAAATTATTATGAGGGATCATCTTATGTACTACCGTCGTTCTAAGTAAACAAGATGCAAAAACATGATAAACATCACATGCAATCAAATAATAATAGTGACATGATATGGCCAATATCACATAGCTCCTTTGATCTCCATCTTGGGGCTCATGATCATCTTGTCACCGGCATGACACCATGATCTCCATCATCATGATCTCCATCATCGTGTCTCCATGAAGTTGCTCGCCAACTATTACTTCTACTACTATGGCTAACACGTTTAGCAATAAAGTAAAGTAATTTACATGGCGTTTCTCAATGACACGCAGGTCATACAAAAAATAAAGACAACTCCTATGGCTCCTCCGCCGGTTGTCATACTCATCGACATGCAAGTCGTGATTCCTATTACAAGAACATGATCTCATACATCACATATATATCATTCATCATTCATCACAACTTTGGCCATATCACATCACAAAACACTTGCTGCAAAAACAAGTTAGACGTCCTCTAATTGTTGTTGCAAGTTTTACGTGGCTGCAATAGGGTATCTCTCT